>NW_028295212.1:0-228000 GCF_964341445.2 Mesoplodon mirus
TGCCCACTTTCTCCTGAAGCTTACGAGTGTTCACACCTAAGCCTCTTACAAGTTCAGCTGTTTAGCTAAACATGAGCTCATGATCTAAATTTACACAATAATGAAGATATCAGCTACAAGGGGAGACAATCAGCAAAAACAATCAATACCAGAATTAGATTCCCAAGGCCATCCATCAGATGTTGTAATAATCAGCTGAAAATGGCATGGAACCTTGTCATGACATGGTTCAAGGAGCATACTGACGACAAGTGTCAGGGAGCATTGAGATGACAGGTTTATTGTGCATTGTGCTGACAAAAGTCATGGAGCATTTTGATGAAAAGACCATGGATAATTGTGATGACGAGCCTCATGGGGCTTTGTGATGACAAGTGTTATGGAACATTATGATCACAAGGGTTTGGAGCTTTGTGATGACAGAGATCATGGAACATTGTGATGATAATGGCATGTAGCATTGTGATGACAGGGGTGAGGGAGTATTGTGATGACTAGTGATGGAACATTTTGTTATCAGTGGTGAGAGAGCATTTTGATGAGAAGTGCATGGAACATTGTGATGACAAGTTTTATGGAGCATTTTGATGACAAGGTTGTGGAGCATTGTAATGACAAGTGCATGGCGCATTGTGATGACATGCGTCATGGAGCATTTTGCAAACAAGTGCATGGAGCATTGTGATGACAAGGGTCATGGAGCATTGTGCTGACAAAGGCATGGAGTATTGTGATAACAAGTGTCTCGGAGCATTTTGATGAAAATTTCATGGAGCATTGTGGTAAAAAAGGTCACAGAGACTTGTGATGATGAGGGCATGGAGAATTGTGATGACAAAGTCAGGAATCATTGTGATGACTGGAGTCATGGAGCATTGAGATGACAGGGGTCATGGAGCATTGTGATGACAAGGGCATGGAGCATTGTGATGACAAGGGCATGGAGAATTGTGAGGACAAGTTCATGGAGTATTGTGAAGACAGGTGTCAGGGAGCATTGTGATGACATATGTCATGGTCCACTGTGATGACAATTGCATGGAGTATTGTGATGCCAAGTGTCATGGAGGATTGTGATGACAAAGGTAATGGAACGTTGTGATGACAAGGCCTTTGAGCATTGTGATGACAAGGGTCAGGGAGTATTGTGATGACAAGGGCATGGATCATTGTGATGAAAAGTGCCATTGAGAATTTTGATGACAAGGTCGTGAAGCTTTTTGATGACATGCACATGGAGCGTGCTATGACAGGGGTCATGGAGCATTTCGATGACAAGTGCATGAAGATTTGTGATGACAAGAGAATGTAACATTGTGACGAGAAGTGTCATGGAGAATTGTGATGACAAGGACATGGAGAATTGTGATGAGACAGGACATGGAGCATTGTGATGGTCAGGGTATGGAGCACTGGGATGGCAAGACCTTGGAGAAATGTGATGAGAAGTCCATGGAAAATTGTGATGATGAGCGTCATGGAGCACTGTAATGACAAGGGGCATGGAGCATTGTGATGACAGGTGTCATGGAGCATTGTGATCACAGTGGTCATGGAGCATTGTGATGACAAATGTCATGGAGCATTCTGATGACAAGCTTGTGGAGTATGGTGATGACAATGGCATGGAGCATTGTGAGGAAAAGGGCTTGGAGCATTGTGATGAAAAAGGCATGGAGCCTTTTCATGACAGGGTTCAAGGAGCATTCTGACAATAAGTGTCAGGGAGCATTGTGATGACAAATGTATTGAGCATTGTGATGACAAAGGTCATGGAGCATTGTGATGACAAGGTCATGGAGTATTGTGATGACAGGCATCATGGAGTGTTGTGATACAAGTGTTATGGAACTTTGTGATTACAATGGTTTGGAGCATTTTGATGACAGAAGTCATGGATCATTTTGATTTCAAGGAGCATGGAGCATTGTGATGACAAGTGCATGAAAGAAATGTGATCCCAGGGTTCATGGAGGATTGTGATGACAATGGTAATGGAGTATTGTGATGAGGTCACGGAGCACTGGGCTGAAAATGTTCATGGAATATTGTGATGACAGGGGTCATGGAGCATTTTGTTGACAAGGGAAAGGATCATTGTGTTGACAAGTTCCTGGGTCATTGTGATGAGAATACTGTGGAGCCTTGTGATGACAAGTCTCATGGAGCATTCTGATGAAAAGGAGCATGGAGCATTGTTATTACAGGGGTCTTGGTGCATTGTGATGACAAGGGCATGGAGCCTTGTGATGAGAAGGCAATGGAGCATTCTGATGACATGTGTCATGGACCTTTGTGATGACAAGGGCATGGATCATTGTGATTACAGGGGTCTTTGAGCATTGTGATGACAAGTGTCATGGATCATTGTGATGACAGGCCAGTGGAACATTGTTTTGGCAGGGGTCATGGAGCATTGTTATGACGGGATAATTTAGCATTGTGATGACACTGGAATGGAGCATTGGTCTGATATATTTCATGGATTATTGTGATGAATGTGGGCATGGAGCATTGTGATGACAAGAGCATGGAGCATTGTGATTACAGCAGTCGTGGAGCATTGTGATGAAAAGGGCATGGATCATTGTGATGAAAAAGTCATGGAACATTGTCATGACAGGGTTCAAGGAGCATACTGATGACAAATGTCAGGGAGCATTGTGATGACAAGTGTATTGAGCATTGTGATGACAAAGGTCATGGAGCATTTTGATGAGAAGACCATGGATAATTGTGATGACGAGTGTCATGGGGCATTGTGATGACAAGTGTTATGGAAAATTGTGATCACAAGAGTTTGGAGCATTGTGGTGACAGAGGTCATGGAGCATTTTGATTTCATTGTGATGACAATAGCATGAAGCATTATGATGATGGGTATGGTGCATTGTGATGACAGGTTTCATGGAGCATTGGGATGAAAAGGGGCATGGAACATTGTAGTTACAGGGTTCTTGGAGCATTGTGATGACAAGCGCATAGAGCATTGTGATGAGAAGGCCATGGAGCATTCTGATGACATGCATCATGGAGCTTTGTGATGACAAGGCCATGGAGCATTGTGATTACAGGGGTCTTTGAGCATTGTGATGACAAGGGTCATGGAGCCTTGTGATGACAAGGCCGTGGAACATTGTGATGTCAGGGGTCATGTAGCATTGTTATGAAAAGGGAATGGATCATTGGTGTGAAACCTTTCATGGATTATTGTGATGAGAGTGGGCATGGAACATTGTGATGACAAGTGCATGGAGAACTGTGATGACAAAAGCATGTAACTTTGTGATGAGAAGTGTCATGGAGCATTGTGATGACAAGGACGTGGAAAATTGTGATGACCAGGGGCATGGATCATTGTGATGACCAGGGTATGGAGCATTGTTATGGCAAGACCGTGGAGAAATGTGATGAGAAGACAATAGATAATTGTGATGACGAGCGTCATGGAGCACTGTAATGACAAGGGACAAGGAGCATTGTGATGACAGGGGTCATGGAGCATTGTGATCACAGTGGTCATGGAGCATTGTGATGACAAATGTCATGGAGCATTCTGATGACAAGCTTGTGGAGTATTGTGATGACAATGGCATGGAGCATTGTGATGAAAAGAGCATGGAGCATTGTGATAAAAAAGGCATGGAGCCTTTTCATGACAGGGTTCAAGAAGCATTCTGATGACAAGTGTAATGGAGCATTGTGATGACAAGTGTATTGTGCATTGTGACAACAAAGATCATGGAGCATTGTATTGATAAGTAATGGAGTATTATGATGACAGGCATCATGGAGCGTTGTGGTGACAAGTGTTATGGAACATTGTGAGCACAAGGGTTTGGAGCATTGTGATGACAGAGGTCATGGATCATTTGATTTCAAGGAGCATGGAGCATTGTGATGAAAAGGGCATGTAGCAATGTGATCCCAAGGTTCATGGAGGATTGTGATGACAGTGTCAATGGAGTATTGTGATGAGAAGGTCATGGAGCATTGGGCTGAAAATGTTCATGGAATATTGTGATGACAGGTTTCATGGAGCATTTTGATGACAAGGGAAAGGAGCATTGTGTTGACAAGGTCCTGGATCTTTGTGATGAGAAGACCATGGAGCCTTGTGATGCAAGTGTCATGGAGCATCCTGATGAAAAGGAACATGGAGCATTGTGATTACAGGGGTCTTGGAGCATTGTGATGACAAGGGCATGGAACATTGTAATGAGAAGGCCATGGAGCATTCTGATGACATGCGTCATGGACTTTTGTGATGACAAGGGCATGGAGCATTGTGATTACAGGGGCCTTTGAGCATTGTGATGACACGTGTCATGGAGCCTAGTGATGACAAGGCCGTGGAACATTGTTATTGCAGGGGTCATGGAGCATTGTTATGACGGTGTAATGGAGCATTCTGATGACAATGGAATGGAGCATTGGTCTGAAATATTTCATGAATTATTGTGATGAGAGTGGGCATGCAGCATTGTGATGACAAAGGCTGGAGCATTGATCTGAAAAGTTTCATGGATTATTGTGATGAGAGTGTTCATGGAGCATTTTGATGACAAGGGCACGGAATACTGTGATACATGGGTCATGGAGGATTGTAATGACAAGGGCATGGAGCATTGTGATGACAAGCGTCATGGACCTTTGTGATGACAAGGGCATGGAGCAATGTTATGAGAGGGTTCATGGAGCATTGTGATGACAATGGCATGGAGCATTGTGATGAGAAGGGCAGGGAGCATTGTGATGACAGGGTCATGAATTAATTTGATGAAAAGAGTCATGGAATATTTTGATGACAGGGGTTATGGAACATTGTGATGTCAGGTGTCATGGAGCATTATGATGAAAAGGGTAATGGAGCATTTTGATGATATGTGTTATGGAACATTGTGATGTCAGTGGTCATGGAGCATTGTGATGATAAGGGCATGTAGCATTGTGATGACGGGGGTCGTGGAACATTGTAATGACAGGGTTGAGGGAGTATTGTGATGTCTAGTGATGGAACATTGTGATATCAGTGGGGAGAGAGAATTTTAATGAGAAGTGCATGGAGCATTGTGATGAGAAGGTTTATAGAGCATTGTGATGACAAGGATGTGGAGCATTATGATGACAAGTGCATGGCACTTTGTGATTACACGGGTCATGGAGCATTGTGCTGACATGCACATGGAGCATTGTGATGACAAGGGTCATGGAGCATTGTGCTGACAAAGGCATGGAACACTGTGATTACAAGGGTCACAGAGCATTGTGATGAAAAGTTCATGGAGCATTGTGGTGACAGATGTCACAGAGCCTTGTGATGACGAGCACACGGACCATTGTGATGACAAAGGTCATGAAGCTTTGTGATGACTGGAGTCACGGAGAATTTTAATGACAGGGGAAATGGATCATTGTGATGAATAGGGCATGGAGCATTGTGATCACAGGGGCATGAAGCATTTGTCTGACAAGTTTCATGGGTTATTGTGATGACAGTGGGCATGGCACATTGTGATGAAAAGGGCATGGAGCATTGTGATGAGAAGGTCACGGAATATTGTGAAGACAGGTGTCAGGGATCATTGTGATGACATATGTCATGGTCTATTGTGATGACAATGGCATGTAGCATTGTGATGCCAAATGTCATGTAGAATTGTGATGACAAAGGTAATGGAACATTGTGATGACAAGGGCATGGAGCATTGGTCTGAAAAGTTTCATGGATTATTGTGATGAGAGTGGGCATGGAGCACTGTAATGACAAGGGCACGGATCACTGTGATACATGGGTCATGGAGGATTGTCATGACAAGGGCATGGAGCATTGTGATGAGAAGGACATTGAGCATTGTGATGACCAGTGTCATGGAGCTTTGTGATGACAAGGGCCTGGAATAATGTGATGAGAGTGTTCATGGAGCATTGTGATGACAATGGCATGGAGCATTGTGATGCCAAGGGTCATGGAGCTTTGTGATGACAAAGGTCATGGAGCATGTTGATGACAAGGGCGTAGTGCATTGTGTTCAGAAGGGAAGGGAGCATTGTGATGACAGCGTCATGGAGCAATTTGATGAAAAGAGTCATGGAACATTTTGATGACAGGGGTTATGGAACATTGTGATGTCAGGGGTCATGGAATATTTTGATGATAAAGACATGTAGCATTGTGATGACATGGGTCATGGAACATTGTGAGGAGAGGAGTGAGGGAGTATTGTGATGACTAATGATGGAACATTGTGATATCAGTGGTGAGAGAGCATTATGATGAGAAGTGCATGGAGCATTGTTATGACAATGTTTATGGAGCATTGTGATGACAATGTTGTGGAGCATTGTGATGACAAGTGCATGGCGCATTGTAATGACATAGGACATGGAGCATTGTGCTGACAAGTGCATGGAGCATTGTGATGACAAGGGGCATGGAGCATTATGCTGAAAAAGGCATGGAGCAATGTGATGACAAGGGTCACGGAGCATTGTGATGGAAATTTCATGGAGCATAGTGGTGACAAATGTCACAGAGCCTTGTGATGACGAGGGCATGGACCATTGTGTTGACAAAGGTCATGAAGCATTGTGATGAGTGGAGTCACGGAGCATTGTGATGACAGGGGTCATGGAGCATTGTGATGACAAGAGCATGGAGCATTGTGATGACAAGGTCATGGAGTATTGGGAAGACAGGTGTCAGGGAGCATTGTGATGACATATGTCATGGTCCACTGTGATGACAATGGCATGGAGCATTGTGATGCCAAGTGTCATGGAGGATTGTGATGACAACGGTAATGGAGCATTGTGATGACAAGGGCTTGGAGCATTGTGATGACAAGGGTCATGGAGCATTGCGATTACAAGAGCATGGAGCATTGTGATGACCAGGGCCATTGAGAATTTTGATGACAAATTCGTGAAGCATTGTGATGACAAGTGCATGGAGCTTGCTATTACAGGGGTCATGCAGCATTGCAATGACAATTGCATGGAGAATTGTGATTACTAGAGCATGAAACATTGTGATGAGCAGTGTCATGGAGCATTGTGATAACAAGGACGTGGAGAATTGGGATGACAAGGGACAAGGAGCATTGTGATGACCAGGGCATGGAACACAGTGATGGCAAGACCGTGGAGCATTGTGATGAGAAGACCATGGATAATTGTGTTGACAAACATCATGGAGCACTGTAATGACAAGGGCCATGGAACCTTTTAATGAGAGGGTTCAAGGAGCATTCTGATGACAAGTGTCAGGGAGCATTGTGATAACAAGTGTATTGAGCATTGTGATGAAAAGTGCATGGAGTATTGTGATGACAGGCAGCATGGAGCATTGTGATGACAAGTATTATGGAACATTGTGATCACGAGGGTTTGGCGCATTGTGATGAGAGACGTCATGGATCATATTGAGTTCAAGGAGCAAGGAGCATTGTGATGAAAAGGGCATGAATCAATGTGATCCCAAGGTTCATGGCGGATTGTGATGACAAGCGCATAGAGCATTGTGATGACAAGGTCATGTAGCATTTTGCTGACAAAGGCATGGAGAATTGTGATGACAAGGGTCATGGAGCACTGTGATGACAAGGGTCACGGTGCATTGTGATAACAGGGGACATGGAGAATTGGGATGACAAGGGTCATGGAGCATTTTCATTACAAGAGTCCTGGATCATTGTGTTGTCAGGGGTCATGGAGCGTTATGATGACAGTGGTCCTGGAGCACTGTGAAGACAGGAGTCATGGAGCATTGTGATGACAAGGGAATGGAGCATTGTGATGACAAGGTCCTGGAGCATTGTGATGAGAAGACCATGCAGCCTTGTGATGACAAGTCTCATGGAGCATTCTGATGAAAAGAGGCATGGAGCATTGTGATGTCAGGGGTCTTGGAGCATTGTGATGACAAGGGCATGGAGCATTGTGATGAGAAGGCCATGGAGCATTCTGATGACATGCGTCATGGAGCTATGTGATGACAAGGGCATGGAACATTGTGATTACAGGGGTCTTGGAGCATTGTGATGAAAAGTGCATGCATCATTGTGATAAAAAAGACATGGAGCCATGTCATGACAGGGTTCAAGGAGCATACTGACGATAAGTGGCAGGGAACATTGTGAGGACAAGTGTATTGAGCATTGTGATGGCAAAGTTCATGGAGCATTGTGATGAGAAGCCCATGGATAATTGTGATGATGATATTCATGGGGCGTTGTGATGACAAGTGTTATGGAATATTGTGATCACAAGGGTTTGGGGCGTTGTCATGACAGGGTTCAAGGAGCATACTGACGATAAGTGGAAGGGAGCATTGTGAGGACAAGTGTATTGAGCATTGTGATGGCAAAGTTCATGGAGCATTGTGATGAGAAGACGATGGATAATTGTGGTGATGATATTCATGGGGTGTTGTGATGACAAGTGTTATGGAATATTGTGATCACAAGGGTTTGGGGCATTGTGATGACAGAGGTCATGGAGCATTTTGATTTCATTGTGCTGACAATAGCATGAAGCATTAAGATGATGGGCATGGTGTACTATGACGACAGGGTTCATGGAGCAATGAGATGAAAAGGGGCATGGAGCATTGTGATTACAGGGGTCTAGGAGCATTGTGACGACAAGGGCATGGAGCATTGTGATGAGAAGGCCATGGAACATTCTGATGACATGTATCATGGAGCTTTGTGATGACAAGGGCATGGAGCATTGTGATTACAGGGGTCTTGTAACATTGTGATGACAAGGGACATGGAGCCTTGTGATGACAAGGCCGTGCATCATTGTATTGGCAGGGGTCATGCAGCATTGTTATGACAGGGGTTATGGAACATTGTGATGACAAGGGCATGGAGCATTGGTCTGAAAATTTTCATGGATTATTGTTATGAGTGTGGGCATGGAGCATTGTGATGACAAGGGGACGGAACACTGTGATACGTGGGTCATGGTGGATTGTAATGACAAGGGCATGGAGCATTGTGATGAGAAGCGTCATGGAGCTTTGTAATGACAATGGCATGGAGCAGTGTGATGAGAGGGTTCATGGAGCATTGTGATGAAAATGGCATGGAGCATTGTGATGACAATGGTCATGGAGCTTTGTGATGACAAAGGTCATGGAGCATTCTGATGACAAGTGCCTGGTGAATTGTGATGAGAAAGGCAGGGAGCATTGAGATGACAGGGTCATGGAACAATTTGATGAAACGTGTCATGGAACATATGATGACAGGCGTTATGGAACTTTGTAATGTCAGGGGTCATGGAGCATTGTGATTAAAAGGTACATGGATCATTTTGATGACAGGGGTTATGGAACATTTTGATGTCAGGGGTTATAGATCATTGTGATGATAAGGGCATGTAGCATTGTGATGACAGGGGTCATGGAACATTGTGATGACAGGGGTGAGAGAGTGTAGTGATGACCAGTGATGGAGCATTGTGATATCAGTGATGGGAGAGCATTTTGATGAGAAGTGCATGGAATATTGTGATGACAAGTTTTATGGATCATTGTGATGACAAGGTTGTCGAGCATTTTGATGACAAGCGCATGGCAAATTGTGATGACAAGCGTCATGGAGCTTTGTGATGACAAGGGCATGGAGCAATGTGATGAGAAGGTTCATGGAGCATTGTGATGACAATGGCATGGAGCGTTGTGATATCAAGGGTCATGGAGCTTTGTGATCAGAAAAGTCTTGGAGCATTTTGATGAAAAGGGCATGGTGCATTGTGATGAGAAGGGCAGGGATCATTGTGATGACAGGGTCATGGAGCAATTTGATGAAAAGTGTCATGGAACATTTTGATGACAGGGGTTATGGAACATTGTAATGTCAGGGGTTATGGAGCATTGTGATGATAAAGGTCATGGAGCATTTTGATGACAGGTTTTATGGAACATTGTGATGTCAGGCGTCATGGAGCATTGTGATGATAAGGGCATGTAGCATTGTGATGACAGGGGTCATGGAACATTGTGATGACAGGGGTGAGGGAGTATTGTGATGACTAGTTATGGAACTTTGTGATATCAGTGGTGAGAGAGCATTTTGATGAGAAGTGAATGGAGCATTGTGATGACAATGTTTATGGAGCAATGTGATGACAAAGTTGTGGAGCATTGTGATGACAAGCGCATGGCACATTGTGATGACATGGGTCATGGAGCATTTTGTTAACAAGTGTATGGAGCATTGTGATGACAAGGGTCATGGAGCATTGTGATGACAAAGGCATAGAGCATTGTGATAACAGTGGTCACAGAACATTTTGATGAAAAGTTCATGGAGCATTGTGGTGACAAATGACACAGAGCCTTGTGATGACTAGGGCATGGACCATTATGATGACAAAGGTCATGAAGCATTGTGATGGCTGGAGTCACAGAGCATTGTGATGACAGGGGCATGGAGCATTGGTCTGACAAGTTTCATGGATTACTGTGATGACTGTGGGCATGGAGCATTGAGATGACAAGGGAATGGAGCCTTGTGATGACAAGGTAATGGAGTATTGTGAAGAGAGGTGTCAGGGAGCATTGTGATGACATATGTCATGTTCCATTGTGATGACAAGGGATTGCAGCATTGTGATGTCAAAAGTCATGGAGCATTGTGATGACAAAGGTAATGGAGCATTGTGATGACAAGGGCCATTGAGAATTTTGTTGACAAAATCGTGAAGCATTGTGATGACAAGCACATGGAGCTTTCTATGACAGGGGTCATGGAGCATTGCGATGACAAGTGCATGGAGAATTTTGATTACAAGAGCATGTAACATTGTGATGAGAAGTGTCATGGAGCATTGTGATGACAAGGACGTGGAGAATTGTGATGCCAAGGGACATGGAGCATTGTGATGATCAGGGCATGGAGCATTGTGATGGCAACACCTTGGAGCATTGTGATGAGAAGACTATGGATAATAGTGATGACGTGCGTCATGGAGCACTGTAATGACAAAGGGCATGTAGCAGTGTGATGACAGGGATCATGGAGCATTCTGATGACAAGGGTCATGGAACATTCTGATGACAAGCTTGTGGAGTATTGTGATGACAATGGCATGGGTCATTGTGATGAAATGTACATGGAGCATTGTGATGAAAAAGGCATGGAGCCTTTTCATGACAGGGTTCAAGGAGCATTCTGATAACAAGTGTCAGGGAGCATTGTGATGACAGGTGTATTGAGCATTGTGATGACAAAGGTCATGGAGCATTGTGATGACAAGGGCATCGAGTATTGTAATGACAGACATCATGGAGCATTGTGATGACAAGTGTTATGAAACATTGTGATTACAAGTGTTTGGAGCATTGTGATGACAGAGGTCATGGATCATTTTGATATCAAGGAGCATGGAGCATTGTGATGACAAGGGCATGAAGCAATGTGATCCCAATATTCATGGAAGATTGTGATGACAAGCGCATGGAGCATTGTGATGAAAAGGCCATGGAGCATTTTGATGACAAGCGTCATGGAGCTTTGTGATGACAAGTGCATGGAGCCTTGTGATTAGAGGTGTCTTGAAGCATTGTGATGAAAAGGGCATGGATCATTGTGATGAAAAAGACATGGAGCCGTGTCATGACAGGGTTCAAGGCGCATACTGACGACAAGTGTCAGGAGCATTGTGATGACAAGTGTATTGAGCATTGTGATGACAAAGTTCATGGAGCATTGTGATGAGAAGACCATGGGTAATTATGATGACGAGCGTCATGGGGCGTTGTGATGACAAGTGTTATGGAACATTGTGATCAAAAGGGTTGGGAGCATTATGATGACACATGTCATGGAGCATTTTGATTTCATTGTAATGACAATAGCATGAAGCATTATGATGATGGTCATGGTGCATTTTGATGACAGGGTTCATGGAGCATTGAGATGAAAAGGGGCAGGGAGCATTGTGTTTACAGGGGTCTTGCAGCATTGTGATGACAAGGGCATGGAACATTGTGATGAGAAGGCCGTGGATCATTCTAATGACATGCGTCATGGAGCTTTGTGATGACAATGGCAAGGAGCATTGTGATGCAAAGGGTTATGGAGCTTTGTGATGACAAAGGTCATGGAGCATTTTGATGACAAGGGCGTGGTGCATTGTGATGAGAAGGGAAGGGAGCACTGTGTTGACAGTGTCATGGAGCAATTTGATGAAAAGTGTTATGGAGCATTTTGATCACAGGGGTTATGGAACATTGTGGTGTCAGTGGTCATGGAGCATTGTGATGAAAAGGGTCATGGAGCATTGTGATGAGAGGAGTGAGGGAGTATTGTGATGACTAATGCTGGAACATTGTGATATCAGTGGTGAGAGAGCATTATGATGAGAAGTGCATGGAACATTGTGATGACAAAGTTTATGGAGCATTGTGATGAGAAGGTTGTGGAGCATTGTGATGACAAGTGCATGGCACATTGTAATGACATGGGTCATGGAGCATTTTGCTGACAAGTTCATGTAGCATTGTGATGACAAGGGCCATGGAGCATTATGCTGAAAAAGGCATGGAGCAATGTGATGACAAGGGTCACGGAGCATTGTGATGAAAAATTCAGGGAGCATTGTGGTGACAAATGTCACAGAGCCTTGTGATGACGAGGGCATGGACCATTGTGTTGCCAAAGTCATGAAGCATTGTGATGACTGGAGTCACGAAGCATTGTGTTGACAGGTGTCATGGAGCATTGTGAATGACAAGAGCATGTAGCATTGTGATGACAAGGTCATGGAGTATTGTGAAGACAGGTGTCAGGGAGCATTGTGATGACATAGGTCATGGTCCATTGTGACGACAATGGCATGGAGCATTGTGATGCCAAGTGTCATGGAGGACTGTTATGACAACGGTAATGGAGCATTGTGATGACAAGGGCTTGGGGCATTGTGTTGACAAGGGTCGTGGAGCATTGTTATGACAAGGGCATGGAGCACTGTGATGACCAGGGCCAATGAGAATTTTGATGACAAGTTCGTGAAGCATTGTGATGACAAGTGCATGGAGCTTGCTATTACAGGGGTCATACAGCATTGCGATGACAAGTGCATGGAGAATTGTGATTACTAGAGCATGTAACATTGTGATGAGAAGTGTCATGGAGCATTGTGATAGCAAGGACATGGTGAATTGGGATGCCAAAGGATATGGAGCATTGTGATGACCAGGGCATGGAGCATTGTGATGGCAAGACCGTGGAGCATTGTGATGAGAAGACCATGGATAATTGTGTTGACAAACGTCATGGAGCACTGTAATGACAAGCGGCATGGAACATTGTGATGACATGTGTCATGGAGCAATGTGATGACAGATATCATTGAGCGTTGTGATGACAAGTGTTATGGAACACTGTGATTACAAGGGTTTGGAGCATTGTGATGACAGAGGTAATGGATCATTTTGATTTCAAGGAGCATGGAGCATTGTGATGACAAGGACATGAAGCAATGTGATCCGAAGATTCATGGAAGATTGTAATGCCAAGCGCATGGAGCATTGTGATGAGAAGGTCATGTAGCATTTTGTTGACAAAGGCATGGAACTTTGTGATGACAAGTGATTTGGAGCACTGTGGTGACAAGCGTCACGGAGCATTGTGATTACAGGGATCATGGAACATTGGGATGACAAGGGCATTGATCATTGTGATGACAAGTGTCATGGAGAATTTTGATGACAAGCGTCCTGGATCATTGTGTTCTCAAGGGTCATGGAGCGTTGTGATGACAGTGGTCATGGAGCATTGGGATGACAGGGGTCAGGGAGCCTTGTGATAAGAAGGTCATGGAGCATTGGGCTGAAAATATTCATTGAGTATTGTGATGACATGGGTTATAGAGCATTGTGATGACAAGGGAATGGAGCATTGTGATGACAAGGGTCATGGAGCCCTGTGATGACAAGTGTCACAGAGCCTTGTGATAACAGGGGACATGGAGCATTGGGATGACAAGGGCATGGATCATTGTGATGACAAGTGTCATGGAGCATTTTCATGACAAGACTCCGGGATCATTGTGTTGTCAGGGGTCATGGAGCGTTATGATGAGAGTGGTCTTGGAGCATTGTGATGACAGGGGTCATGGAGCACTGTAATGAGAAGGTCATGGAGCATTGGGCCGAAAATATTCATGGAATATTGTGATGACAGGGCTCATGGAGTGTTGTGATGACAAGGGAATGGAGCATTGTGATGACAAGGTCCTGGAGCATTGTGATGAGAAGACCATGCAGCCTTCTGATGACAAGTCCCATGGAGCATTCTGATGAAAAGGGGCATGGAGCATTGTGATTACAGGTGTCTTGGAGCATTGTGATGACAAGAGCATAGAGCACTGTGTTGAGAAGTCAATGGAGCATTCTGATGACATGTGTCATGGAGCTTTGTGATGACAAGGGCCTGGAGCATTGTGATGACAGGGTTCTTGGAGCATTGTGATAACAATGGCATGGAGCATTGTGATGAAAATGGTCATGGAGATTTGTGATGACAAACTTCATGGAGCATTTTGATGACAAGGGCGTGGTGCATTGTGATAAGAAGGGCAGGGAGCATTGTGATGACAGGGTCATGGAGCAATTTGATGAGAAGTGTCATGGAACATTTTGATGACAGGGTTTATGGAACATTGTGATGTCAGGGGTCATGGAGCATTGTGATGAAAAGGGTCATGAAGCATTTTGATTACAGGGGTTATGGAACAATGTGATGTCAGGTGTCATGGAGCATTGTGATGATAAGGGCATGTAGCATTGTGATGACAGGGTTCAAGGAACATTGTGATGACAGGGGAAAGGGAGTATTGTGATGATTAGTGATGGAACATTGTGATAACTGTGGTGAGAGAGCATTTTGATGAGAAGTGCATGGAGCATTGTGATGACAAGGTTTATTGAACATTGTGATGACAAGGTTGTGGAGCATTGTGATGACAAGTGCATGTTGCATTTTGATGACATGCGTCATGGAGCATTGTGCTGACAAGCACATGGAGCATTTTGATGACAATCTTGTGGAGTATTGTGATGAAAATGGCATGGAGCATTGTGATGAAAAAAGAACGGAGCCTTTTCATGACAAGTTTCAAGGAGCATTGTGACAACAAGTGTCAGGGAGTATTGTGATGACAAGTGTGTTGAGCATTGTGATGACAAAGTTCATGGAGAATTGTGATGAAAAGGTCATGGAGTATTGTGATGACAGGCATCATGGAGCACTGTGATGACAAGTATTATGGAACATTGTGATCACGAGGGTTTGGAGCATTGTGATGAGTGACGTCATGGATCATATTGATTTCAAGGAGCATGGAGCTTTGTGATGAGAAGGGCATGAATCCATGTGATCCCAAGTTTCATGGAGGATTGTGATCACAAGCGCATGGAGCATTTTGATGACAAGGTCATGTAGCATTTTCCTGACAAAGGAATGGAGCATTGTGATGAGAAGGGCAGGGAGCATTGTGATGACAGGGTCATGGAGCAATTTGATGAAATTGTCATGGAACATTTTGATGACAGGGGTTATGGAACATTGTGATGTCATGGGTCATGGAGCATTGTGATGAAAAGGGTCATGGAGCATTTTGATGGCAGGGGTTATGGAACATTGTGATGTCAGGGGTCATGGAGCATTGTGATGATAAGTGAATGTATCATTGTGATGACAGTGGTCATGGAACATTGTGATGACAGGGGTGAGGGAGTATTGTGATGACAAGTAATGGAACGTTGTGATATCAGTGGTGAGAGAGCATTTTGATGAGAAGTGCATGGAGCATTGTAATGACAAGTTATATGGAACATTGTGATGACAAGTTTGTTGAGCATTGTGCAGACAAGCACATGGAGCATTGTGATGACAAGGGTCATGGAGCATTGTGCTAACAAAGGCATGTAGCACTGTGATGACTAGGTTTACGGAGCATTGTGATGAAAAGTTCATGGAGCATTGTGGTGACAAAGGTCACAGAGCCCTATGATTACGAGTGCATGGAACATTGTGATGACAAAGGTCATGAAGCATTGTAATGACTGGAGTCACGGAGCATTGTGATGACAAGGGCATGGAGCATTGTGATGACAGGGGCATGGAGCATTGGTCTAAGAAGTTTCATGGATTATTGTGATGACAGTTGGCATGGCGCATTTTGAGGACAAGGGCATGGAGCATTGTGATGACACGGTCAAGGAATATTGTGAAGACAGGTGTCAGTCAGCATTGTGGTGACATATGTCCTGGTCCATTGTGATGAAAATGGCATGGAGCATTGTGATGCCAAGTGTCATGGAGGATTGTGATGACAAAGGTAATGGAGCATTGTGATGACAAGGGTTTGGAGCATTGTGATGACAGGGGTCATGGAGCATTGTGATGACAATGGCATGTAGTATTGTAATAACAAGCGCCATTGAGAATTTTGATGACAAGGTCGTGAAGCATTGTGATGACAAGTGCATGGAGCTTGCTCTGACAGGGGTAATGGAGCATTGTGATGACAAGTGCATGGAGAATTGTGATGACAAGAGCATGTAACATTGTGATGAGAAATGTCATGGAGCATTGTGATGACAAAGATTTGGAGAATTGTGATGACAGGGGTCGTGGAGCATTGTGATCACAAGGGACATGGAGCATTCTGATGACAAGCTTGTGGATTATTGTGATAAAAATGGCATGGAGCATTGTGATGACAAAGGCATGGAGCCTTTTATTGACAGCGTTCAAGGAGCATTCTGACGACAAGTGTCAGGGAGCATTGTGATGACATGTGTATTGAGCATTGTGATGACAAAGGTCATGGAGCATTGTGATGACGAGGGGATGGAGTATTGTGATGACGGGCATCATGCAGCATTGTGATGACAAGAGTTATGGAACATTGTGATCAGAAGGGTTTGGAGCATTGTAATCACAGAGGTCATGGAGCATTTTGATTTCATTGTGATGACAATAGCATGAAGCATTATGATGATGGGCATGGTGCATTGTGATGACAGGGTTCATGGAGCATTGAGATGAAAAGGGGCATGGAGCATTGTGATTACAGTGGTCTTGGAGCATTGTGATTACAGGGGCATGGAGCATTGTGATGAGAAGGCCATGGAGCATTCTGATGAAATGCGTCATGGAGATTTGTGATGACAAGGGTATGGAACATTGTGATTACAGAGGACTTGGAGCATTGTGATGACAAGGGTCATGGAGCCTTGTGATGACAAGGCCGTGGAACATTGTGATGGCAGTGGCCATGAAGCATTGTTATGACAGGTGAAATTGAGCACTGTCATGTAAAGGTCATGGAGCATTGGTCTGAAAACTTCATGGATTATTGTGATGAGAGTGGGCATGGAGCATTGTGATGACAACGGCACGGAACACTGTGATACATGGGTCATGGAGGATTATAATGACAAGCTCATGGAGCATTGTGATGAGAGGTTTCATGCAGCATTGTGATGACAATGGCATGGAGCATTGTGATGCCAAGGGTCATGGAACTTTGTGATGACAAAGGTCATGGAGCATTTTATGACAAGTGGGTGGTGCATTTTGATGAGAATGCAGGGAGCATTGTGATGACAGTCATGGAGCATTGTGATGAATAAGGTCATGGAGCCTTTTGATGACAGTGGTTATGGAACATTGTGATGTCAATGTTCATGGACCATTGTGATGGTAAGGGCATGTAGCATTGTGATGACAGGGGTCATGGAACATTGTGATGACAGGGGTGAGGGAGTATTGTGATGACTAGTGATGGAACATTGTGATATCAGTGGTGAGAGAGCATTTTGATGAGAAGTGCATGGAGCATTGTGATGCCAAAGTTTATGGAGCATTGTGATGACAATGTTATGGAGCATTGTGATGACAAGTGCATGTCACATTGTGATGACATGGGTCATGTAGCATTGTGATGACAAGCACATGGAGCATTGTGATGACAAGTGTCATGGAGCATTGTGCTGAGAAAGGCAAGGAGCATTGTGATGACAAGGGTCACGGAGCATTGTGATAACGAGGGTATGGACCATTGTGATGACAAATGTCATGAAACATTGTGATGTCTGTAGTCACGGAGCATTTTGATGACAGGGGTCATGGAGCATTGTCATGACAAGGGCATGGAGCCTTTTGATGACAGGGGCATCGAGCATTGGTCTGACAAGTTTCATTGATTATTTTGATGACAAGTGGTCATTGTGCAATGTGATGACAAGGGTTGGAGCATTGTGATGACAAGTTCATGGAGTACGGTGAAGACAGGTATCAGGGAACATTGTGATGACATATGTCATGGTCCACTGTGATGACAATGGCATGGAGCATTGTGATGCCAAGTCTCATGGAGGATTGTGATCACAAAGGCAATGGAGCATTGTGATGCCAAGGACCTGAAGCATTGTGATGACAAGGGTCATGGAACATTGTGATGACAAGGGCATGGAGCATTGTGATTACAAGTGTCATGGAGCATTTTGATGACAAGAGTCCCGGATCATTGTGTTTTCCGGGGTCATGGAACATTGTGATGACAGTGGTCATGGAGCATTGTGATGACAGTGCTCATGGAGCATTGTGATCAGAAAATCATGGATCATTGGACTGAAAATGTTCATGGGGTATTGTGATGACAGGGGTCATGGAGCATTGTGATGACAAGGGAATGGAGCATTGTGATGACAAGTCCTGGAGCAATGTGATGAGAAGATCATGGAGCGTTGTGATGACAGTGTTCATGAAGCATGGAGATGAAAAGGGGCATGGAGCATTGTGATTACAGGGGTCTTGGAGCATTGTGCTGACAAAGGCATGGAGCATTGTGATTACAGGGGTCTTGGAGCATTGTGATGACCTGCTCATGGAGCCTTGTGATGACAAGGCCGTGGAACATTATGATGGCAGGGGTCATGTAGCATTGTTATGACAGGGTTAATGGAGCATTGTGACGACAAGGTCATGTAGCATTTTGCTGACAACGGCATGGAGCATTGTGATGACAAGTGTCATGGTGCACTGTGATTACAGGGGTCATGGAGCATTGGGATGACAGGTGTAGGATCATTGTGATGAGAAGTGTCGTGGAACATTTTGATGACAAGTGTCTCACATCATTGTGTTGTCACGGGTCATGGAGCGTTGTGATGACTGTTGTCATGGAGCATTGTGATGTCAGTCGTCATGGAGCATTGTGATGAGAAGGTCATGGAGCATTGTGCTGAAAATGTTCATGGTGTTTTGTGATGACAGGGGTCATGGAACATTGTGATGACAAGGGAATGGAGCATTGTGATGACAAGGTCCTGGAGCATTGTGATGAGAAGACCATGGAGCCTTGTGATGACAAATTTCATAGAGCATTCTGATGAAAAGGAGCATGGAGCATTGTGATTTTAGGGGTCTTGGAGCACTGTGATCACAAGGGTATGGAGCATTGTGATGAGAAGGCTATGGATCATTCTGATGAAATGTGTCATGCAGCTTTGTGATGACAAGGTCATGGAGAATTGTGATTACAGCGGTCTTGGAGCATTGTGATGAAAAGGGCATGGATCATTGTGATGAAAATGGCATGGAGCCTTGTCATGACAGGGTTCAAGGAGCATACTGACAACAAGTGTCGGGGAGCATTGTGATGAAGTATATTGAGCATTGTGATGACAATGGTCATGGAGCATTGTGATGAGAAGACCATGGATAATTGTGATGACGAGCGTCATGGGACATCGTGATGACAAGTGATATGGAACATTGTGATCGCAAGGGTTTGGAGCATTGTGATGACAGAGGTCATGGAGCATTTTCATTTCATTGTGATGATAAAAGCACGAAGCATTATGATGATCACATGGTGCATTTTGATGACAGGGTTCATGGAGCATTGAGATGAAAAGGGGCATGGAGCACTGTGATTACAAAGGTCATGGAGCATTGTGATGACAAGGGCATGGAGCATTGTGATGAGAAGGCCATGGAGCATTCTGATGACATGCGTTATGGAGCTTTGTGATGACAAGAGCATGGAGCATTGTGATGACAGGGGTCTTGGAGCATTGAGATGACAAGGGTCATGGAGCCTTGTGATGACAAGGCCGTGGAATATTGTGATGGCAGGGGTCATGGAGCATTTTTATTACAGGGTTAATGGAGCATTTTGAGGACAAGGGCATGGAGCATTTGTCTGAAAAGTTTCATGGATTAATGTGATGAGAGTGGAGATGGAGCATTGTGAAGACAAGGGCACAGAACACTGTGATACATGGGTCATGGAAGATTGTAATGACAAGGGCCTGGAGCATTGTGATGAGAAGGACATCGAGCATTGTGATTACAAGCGTCATGGAATTTTGTGATGATAAGGGCATGGAGCAATATGATGAGAAGGTTCATGGAGCATTGTGATGACAATGGCATGGAGCATTGTGATGCCAAATGTCATGGAGCTTTGTGATGATAAAGTTCATGGAGCATTTTCATGTCAAGGGCGTGGTGCATTGTGATGAGAAGGGCAGGGAGCATTGTGAAGACAGGGTCATGGAGGAAATTGATGAAAAGTGTCATGGAATATTTTGATGACAGGGGTTATGGAACATTGTGATGTCAGGGGTCATGGAGCATTGTGATGACACGGATTATGGAACATTGTGATGTCAGGGGTCATGGAGCATTGTGATGATAATGGCGTGTAGCATTTGATGACAGGGGTCGTGGAACTTTGTGATGACAGGGGTGAGGGAATATTGGAATGACTAGTGATGGAACATTGTGATATCAGTGGTGAGAGAGCATTTTGATGAGAAGTGCATGGAGCATTGTGATGACAAGTTTTATGGAGCATTGTGATGACAATGTTGTGGAGCATTGTGATGACAAGCGTATGGCACATTGTGATTTCATGGGTCATGGAGCATTGTGCTGACAAGTGCAAGGAGCATTGTGATGACAACGGTCATGGAGCATTGTGCAGACAAAGGCATGGAGCATTGTGATGAAAAAGGTCATGGAGCATTGTGATTAGAAGACCATGGATAATTGTGATGACAAGCTTCATGGGGCATTGTGATGACAAATGTTATGGAACATTGTGATCACAAGGGATTGGAGCATTTTGATGACAGAGGTCATGGATCATTTTGATTTCAGGGAGCATGCAGCATTGTGATGACAAGGGCATGAAGCAATGTGATCCCAAGGTTCATGAGGATTGTGATGACAATGGTAATGGAGTATTGTGATGACAAGTACATGGAGCATTGTGGTGACAAGGTCATGTAGCATTTTGCTGACAACGGCATGGAGCATTTTGATGCCAAGTGTCATGGTGCACTGTAATTACAGGGGTCATGGAGCATTGGGATGACAAGGGAAGGATCATTGTGATGACAAGGGTCATGGAGCATTTTGATGACAAGTGTCCCGCATCATTGTGTTGTCAGGGGTCATGGAGCGTTGTGATGAATTTTGTCATGGAGCATTGTGATGTCAGGTGTCATGGAGCATTGTGATGAGAACGTCATGGAGCATTGGGCTGAAAATGTTCATGGAGTATTGTGATGACAGGTGTCATGGAGCATTGTGATGACAAGGGAATGGAGCATTGTGATGCCAAGTGTCATGGAACTTTGTGATGACAAAGGTCATGGAGCATTTTGATGATAAGTGGGTGGTGCATTTTGATGAGAATGGCAGGGAGCATTGTGATGACAGGGTCATGAGCAATTTGATGAAAAGTGTCATGGAACATTTTGATGACAGTTTTTATGGAACATTCTGATGTCAGTGTTCATGGAGCATTGTGATGATAAGGGCATGTAGCATTGTGATGACAGGGGTCATGGAACATTGTGATGACAGGGGTGAGGGAGTATTGTGATGACTAGTGATGGAATATTGTGATATCAGTGGTGAGAGAGCATTTTGATGAGAAGTGCATGGAGCATTGTGATGACAAGAATTAGGGAGCATTGTGATGACATGTTTGTGGAGCACTGTGATGACAAGTATCACAGATCATTGTGATGAAATGTTCATGGAGCATTTTGGTGGCAAACGTCACAGAGCCTTGTGATGACGAAAGCATGGACCACTGTGATGAGAAAGGTCATGAAGCATTGTGATGACTGGAGTCATGGAGCATTGTGTTGGCAGGGGTCATGGAGCATTGTGATGACAAGGGCATGGAGCATTGTGAACAACCATGTGCACTGTCACCATGGACACTATCACCGTGAGCGCTTTGACCCTGAGTACTGTCATCATGCACAATGTCACCAATGTCACCACCACCATCTGCAATCTTACCATGGTCACTATCACTGTGAGCACTGTCACCAATGGAACTACCAAAATGGGCACTGTCATCATGAGCACTTTCACCATGCGAACTGTCACCATGGGCACTGTCAACGTGAGAACGGTCACCTTGGGCACTCTCACCATGAGAATTCTCACCATACGAACTGTCACCATGAGAACTGTCACCATGCACACTGTCAACAAGGACACCATCACATTGAGCATTATCACCATGTGTACTGTCACCATGGGCACTGTCACCATTAGCAAGGACACCAATTACACTCTCATTATGCTCACTATTACAGAGAACACTGTCACAATGGGCACCTTAACAATGGGCACTATCAACAGGAGCATTATCAGCATCGGCACAACAATCGTGATAACTGTAACCATGGGTCATATCACCGTGAGCACAGTTACCATGGCACTGTCACCCTGTGGACTGCCCCATCGGTACTCTCACCATGGGAACTGCCACCATGTGCACTCTCACCATGAGCACTGACACCACAAGCACTGTGACGTAGGGCACTGCAACCATGAGCAGTGTCACTATGAAAGCTCTTACTATGAGAATTGTCACCATGGGCACTTTCTCGATGAGTACTGTCAACATGGGTATTTTCACCTTGGGCACTCTCACTGTAAAGAGTATTACCATCAGCACTTTCACTGTGAGCACTGTCATCATGGGCACTGGCACAGTGCGGACTGTCACCATGAGCCCTCTCACCATGGGCAATGTCACCGTGAGAAAGTTCACCATAGGCAAAGTCACCATGGGCAATGTCACCATGGGCACTGCCATTTTGAGCACTGTTACCATTGGCAGTATCACCATGTGCACTGTCACCATGGGCACTATCACCATGACAACTCTCAGCATGAGCACTGTCACTGTGGACCCTGGCATCGTGAGCAATTCCACCATGGGCAATGTCACCATCGGAACTATCACTGAGAGCACTGTCAACATGAGCAGGTCACCATGGGAACTCTCAACATGGGTCCTCTCTCCAAGTGCTATGTCACCATGAGCATTGTCACCAAAGTCACTATCACCATGAGCAATGTCACCGTGGGCACTGACACCAGAGGCACTATCACACGTGGTTAATGTTATCATGGGTCCATTCCCTGTGAGCACTGTCACCATGGTCAGTGTCATGATGGGTACTGTCACTATGAGCACTGTCACCATGGCCATTGCCTCCGTAGGCACTGTCATCATTGTCACTGTTACCGTGAGCTCTCTCACCATGGCACTGTGATCTTGGGCACTGTCACCATGGGTCTATCACCGTGGGTATTGACAGCATGAGCAGTGTCACTATGGGCACTGCCACCATGAGCACTACCACCTTGAGCATAGACACTGTGAACACTATCACCATAAGCACTGTCATCATCGGCACTGTCCCCATGAGCACTGCCACAATGAGCACTGTCACCATGTGCACTTCCACCATGAGCACTGTAACCATGAGCACTGTCACAATGAGGAGGGTTTCCATGAGCAATGTCACAGAGGGCATTCTCACCCTGTGCACTATCACCATGAGCACGCTTACCATGGGCACTGTCACCTTGTGCACTACCCCATCGGTACTCTCACCATGGGAACTGCCACCATGAGCACTGTCACCATGAGCACTGTCACCACGAGCACTGCCACCCAGGGCACTGACACCATGATCACTGTCACCATAGTGAACTGTCATTATGAGAATTGCCACCATGGGCAATTTCTCGATTAGTACTGTCATCATGTGTAATTTCACCTTGAGCACTGTCACTGTCACCATGAGCAATATTAACATGAGCATTTTCACTGTGAGCACTGTCACCATGTTCAATGGCACAATGCAGACTGACACCATGAGCCCTGTCACTATGGGCACTATCAGCGTGAGCACTCTCACCTTGGTCACTGTCACCATGGGCACTGTCACTGTGAGCACTGTCCCCTTTAGCATTGGCACAATGCGGACTGTCACCATGGGCAATGTCACTGTGAAAAGTGTCACCATAGGCAATGTCACCATGGGCACTGTCACCATGCGCACTGCCACCATTGGCAGTGTCATTTTGAGCACTGTCACCATGGGTACTGCAACCATGAGCACTGTCACCATGAGCACTGTCACCATTGCGAGTATCACCATGTGCACTGTCACCATGGGCACTATCACCATGAGAACTGTCAGCGTGGGCCCTGTCATTGTTGGCAATGGCACCGTGGGCACTTCCACCATGGGCAATGTCACCATGGGAACTATCACTGTGAGCACTGTCAACATGAGCACATCACCATAGGCACAGTCAACATGGGTACACTCTCGAAGGGCAATGTCACCATGAGCTTTGTCAGGATAGGCAATTTCACCATGAGCACTGTCACCAAAGGCACTATCACCATGAGAAATGTCACCGTGGGCACTGTCACCAGGGGAACTATCACAATTGTTAATGTTATCATGGGCACTTTCCCCATGAGCACTGTCACCCTGGGCACTGTCATCATGGGCAATGTCATCGTGAGCACTATCTCCATGAGCACAGCTACTGTGAACACTATCACCCTTAGCACTGGCATCATCGCCACTGTAACCATGAGCACTTCCACAATGATCACTGTCACCATGGGCACTTCCACCATGAGGACTGTCACTATGAGAACTGCCACCATGGGTATTTCACCATGAGTACTGTCACCCTGAGTATTGTCACCATTTGCTCTGTCATCATGTGAACTATTACCGTGAGCACTATCACTGTGAGACCTCTCACCGTGGTCACTCTCACCATGGGCACTGGCACAATGGGGACTGTCACCATGAGGGCTGTCACCATGGGCACTATCACCTTGAGCACTCTCACTGTGGTCAGTGAAACCATGGGCACTGTCACCGTGAGCACTGTCACCATAGGCAATGTCACCGTGGGCACTGTCACCATGGGCAGTGTCACCATGAACACTGTCACCATCGGCACTCATACCGTGGGCACTGTCACTGTGAGCACTGTCACCATGGGTACTGCAACCATGAGCAGTGTCTCTGTGAGTACTGTCAGCATGGTTTTTCACCATGTGCACTGTCGCCATGAGAACTGTCACCATTTTTCACTGCTACCATGTGCACTGCCACATCAGTACTCTCACCATGGGAACTACCACCATGAGCACGGTCACCATGAACACTGTCACCACAAGCACTGCCACCCACACACTGCCACCATGAGCACTGTCACCATGAGAACTGTTACCATGAGAATTGTCACCATGGGCACTTTCTCGATGAGTACTGTCACCATGGGTATTTTCACCTTGGGCACTCTCACCATAAACTGTATTACCATGAACACTTTCACTGTGAGCGCTGTCACCATGGGCACTGGCACAGTGCGGACTGTCACCATGAGCCCTGTCACCATGGGCAATATCACCGTGAGAAGTGTCACCATAGGCAATATCACCATGGGCAATGTCACCATGGGAACTGTCATTTTGAGCACTGTCACCATGGGTACATCAACCATGAGCACCGTCACCATGAGTACTGTCACCATTGACAGTATCACCATGTGCACTGTTACCATGGGCACTATCGCGATGAGAACTCTCAGCATGAGCACTGTCACTGTGGGCACTGGCATCATGAGCAATTCCACCACGGGCAATGTCACCATTGGAACTATCACTGTGAGCACTGTCAACATGAGCACGTCACCATGGGAACTCTCAACATGGGTATGCTCTCCAAGGGCAATGTCACCATGAGCATTGTCAGCATGGGCACTGTCACCAGGGGCACTGTCACTGTGGTTAATGTTATCATGGGCACTTTCCCCATGAGCACTGTCACCATGGGCACTGTCACCATGAGCAGTGTCACCATGACGTTTGCCTCCGTGGCCACTGTCACCATTGTCACTGTCACCGTGAGCTCTCTCACCATTGCACTGTGACCTAGGGCACTGTCACCATGGGTCTATCACCGTGGGTATTGCCAGCATGAGCACTGTCACTATGGTCACTGCCACCGTGAGCACTATCACCTTGAGCACAGACACTGTGAACACTATCACCATAAGCACTGTCATCATCAGCACTGTCCCCATGAGCACTGCCACAATGAGCATTGTCACCATGTGCATTTCCACCATGAGCACTGTAACAGTGAACACTGTCACAATGAGGAGGGTCTCCATTGGCAATGTCACAATGGGCACTCTCACCGTGTGCACTATCACTGTAAGCACGGTTACCATTGGCACTCTCAACTTGTGAACTACCCTATCGGTAATCTCACCATGGGAACTGCCACCATGAGCACTGTCTCCATGAGCACTGTCACCACGAGCACTGCCACCCAGGGCACGGCCACCATGAGCACAGTCACCATGAGAACTGTCATTATGAGAATTGCAACCATGGGCACTCTCTAGATGAGTATTGTCACCATGGGAAATTTCACCTTGGGCACTGTCACCATGTGCAGTATTACCATGAGCACTTTCACTGTGAGCACTGTCACTATGGGCAGTGGTACAATGCAGATTGTCACCATGAGCCCTGTCACCATGGGCACTATCACCGTGAGCACTCTCACCTTGGTCACTGTCACCATGGACACTGTCACCATGAGCACTGTCACCTTCGGCACTGGCACAATGTGGACTGTCACCATGTGCTCTGTCACCATGAGCAATGTCACCGTGAGAAGTGTCACCATAGGCAATGTCACCATGGGCACTGTCACCATGGGCACTGCCACCTTTGGCACGGTCATTTTGAGCACTGTCACCATGGGTACTGCAACCATGAGCACTGTCACAATGAGCAATGTCGCCATTGGCAGTATCACCATGTGCACTGTCACCATGGGCACTATCACCATGACAACTGTCACCATGGGCACTATCACTGTTGGCAATGGCACCATGGGCACTTCCACCATGGGCAATGTCACCATGGGCACTATGACTGTGAGCACTGTCAACATGAGCACGTCACCATGGGCACTGTCAACATGGGTACACTCTCAAAGGGCAATGTCACCATGAGCATTGTCAGGATGGGCAATTTCACCATGAGCCTTGTCACCAAAGGCACTAACACCATGAGCAATGTCACCATGGGCACTGTCATCAGGGGCACTATCATCATGGTTAATCTTATCATGGACAATTTCTCTGTGAGCACCGTCACCCTGGGCACTGTCATCATGGGCACTGTCACCGTGAGCACTATCTCCATGAGCACAGCCACTGTGAACACCATCACCATAAGCACTGGCATCATCGGCACTGTCACCATGAGCACTGCCACAATAAGCACTGTCAGCATGAACACTTTCACCATGAGCACTGTCACTATGAGAACTGTCACCATGGGTATTTTCCCCATGAGTACTGTCACCCTGGTTATTGTCACAATTTGCACTGTCACCATGAGCACTATTACCGTGAGCACTATCAACATGAGACATCTCTCCATGGTCACTATCACCATGGGCACTGGCAGAATAGGGACTGTCACCATGAGCACTCTCACCATGGGCACTCATACTGTGGGCACTGTCACTGTGAGCACTGTCACCATGGGTACTGAAACCATGTGCAGTGTCACTGTATTTTCAGCATGGGTTTTCACCATGTGCACTGTCACCATGAGCACTGTCGCCATTTTTCACTGCCACCATGTGCACTACCACCATATGCACTCTCACCATGGGCACTATCACTGTGAGCAGTGTCACCATTCCCACTGTCACCCTGAGCATTGTCACCATAGGCACTGTCACCGTGAGAACTGTAACCATGTGCACAGTCAACAAGGGCACTATCACATTGAGCAGTATCACCCTATGTACTGTCACCATGGACACTGTCACCATGGGCATGGTCAACAAGTACACTATCACTATGCTCACTATTACTGTGAACACTGTCACCATGGGCAACTTAACCATGGGCACTATCACCGTGAGCACTATCACCATCGGCACTATCACTGTGATCACTATCACCATGGACACTATCATGGTGAGCACAGTTAACTTGAGCACTGTAACTGTGAGCACTGTCACAATGGGTAATGCAACCATGAGCCCAGTCACCATGAGCACTGTCAGCATGGGTTGTCACCTTGTGCACTGTTAGCATGAACACTGTCACCATGGGCAGTATAACTATTTTTCAGTGCCACCATGTGCATTACAACCATGTGCACTGTCACCTTGCACACTCTCACCATGAGCACTGTCACCATGAGTACTGTCATCATGGGCAATGGCACAGCCACCATCTGCAATCTTACCATGGTCACTATCACTGTGAGCACTGTCACCAGTGGAACTACCAACATGGGCACTGTCATCATGAGCACTTTCACCATACGAACTGTCACCATGGGCACTATGA
Source organism: Mesoplodon mirus (assembly GCF_964341445.2). Taxonomy (NCBI): domain Eukaryota; kingdom Metazoa; phylum Chordata; class Mammalia; order Artiodactyla; family Ziphiidae; genus Mesoplodon; species Mesoplodon mirus. The sequence goes on from NW_028295212.1 coordinate 28,782, forward strand.
ACGTGAGAACGGTCACGATGGGCACTGTCACCATGAGCATTGTCATCATAGGCAATGTCACCATGAGAACTATCACCATGCACACTGTCCACAAGGGCACTATCACATTGAGCTGTATCACCATGTGTACTGTCATCTTGGGCACAGTCACCATGGGCACACTCACCAGGTACACTATCACTATTCTCACTATTACTCTGAACACTGTCACCATGGGCACCGTAACCATGGACACTATCACCGGGAGCATTATCAGCATCGGCACAACAGGTGTGATAACTGTCACCATGGGTCATATCACCGTGAGCACGGTTGCCATGGGCACTGTCACAATGTGCAATGCCCCATTGGTACTCTCACCATGGGAACTGCCACCATGAGCACTGTCACCATGAGCACTGACACCACGAGCACTGCCACCGAGGGCACTGCAACCATGAGCACTGTCACCATGAGAACTGTTACTATGAGAAATGTAACCATGGGCAATTTCTCGATGAGTACTCTCACCATGGGTATTTTCACCTTGGGCACTCTCAACGTAAACAGTATTACCATGAGCACTTTCACTGTGAGCACTGTCACCATGGGCACTGTCACAATGCGGAGTGTCACCATGAGCCATGTCACCATGGGAAATGTCACCGTGAGAAGTGTCACCATAGGCAATGTCACCATGGGCAATGTCACCATGGGAAATGCCATTTTGAGCACTGTCACCATGGGTACAGCCACCATGAGTACTGTCACCATGAGTACTGTCACCATTGGCAGTATCACCATGCGCACTGTCACCATGGGCACTATCACCATGACAACTCTCAGCGTGAGCACTGTCACTGTGGGCACTGGCATCGTGAGCAATTCCACCATGGGCAATGTCACCATGGGCACTCTCACTGTGAGCACTCTCAACATGAGCACGTCACCATGAGCCCTGTCACCATGGGCAATGTCACCGTGAGAAGTGTCACCATAGGCAATGTCATCGTGGGCACTGTCACCATGGTCACTGCCACCACTGTCACTGTCATTTTGAGCACTGTCACCAAGGGTACTGCAACCATGAGCACTGTCACCATGAGCACTGTCACCATTGCGAGTATCACCATGTGCACTGTCACCATGGGCACTATCACAATGAGAACTGTCAGCGTGGGCACTGTCACTGTTGGCAAGGGCACCATGGGCATTTCTACCATGGGCAATGTCACCATGGGCACTATCACTGTGAGCACTGTCAACATGAGCACATCACCATGGGCACTGTCAACATGGGTACTATCTCGAAGGGCAATGTCACCATGAGCATTGTCAGGATGGGCAATTTCACCATGAGCACTGTCACCAAAGGCACTATCACCATGAGCAATGTCACTGTGGGCCGTGTCACCAGGGGCACTATCACCATGGTTAATGTTATCATTGGCATTTTCCCCGTGAGCACTGTCACCCTGGGCACTGTCATCATGGGCACTGTCACTGTGAGCACTATCTCCATGAGCACAGCCACTGTGAACACCATCACCATAAGCACTGGCACCATCGGCACTATCACCATGAGCACTGCCACAATGAGCACTGTCAGCATGAACACTTTCACCATGAGCACTGTCACTATGAGAACTGTCACCATGGGTATTTTCCCCATGAGTACTGTCACCCTGGTTATTGTCACAATTTGCACTGTCACCATGAGCACTATTACCGTGAGCACTATCAACATGAGACCTCTCTCCGTGGTCACTCTCACCATGGGCACTGCCAGAATAGGGACTGTCACCATGAGCACTCTCACCATGGGCACTCATACCGTGGGCACTGTCACTGTGAGCACTGTCACCATGGGTACTGAAACCATGTGCAGTGTCACGGTATTTTCAGCATGGGTTTTCACCATGTGCACTGTCACCATGAGCACTGTCACCATTTTTCACTGCCACCATGTGCACTACCACCATGTGCACTCTCACCATGGGCACTATCACCGTGAGCAGTGTCACCATTCGCACTGTCACCATGAGCATTGTCACCATAGGCACTGTCACCGTGAGAACTGTCACCATGTGCACAGTCAACAAGGGCACTATCACATTGAGCAGTATCACCCTATGTACTGTCACCATGGGCATGGTCACCAAGTACACTATCACTATGCTCACTATTACTGTGAACACTGTCACCATGGGCAACTTAACCATGGGCACTATCACCGGGAGCATTATCAGCATTGGCACAAGAGTCGTGATAAGTGTAACCATGGGTCATATCACTGTGAGCACGGTTGCCATGGGCACTGTCACCATATACCCTGCCCCACCGGTACTCTAACCATTGAACTGCCACCATGAGCACTGTCACCATGAGCACTGCCACCATGAGCACTTCCACCAAGGGCACTGCCACCATCAGCAGTGTCCCCATGAGAACTGTTACTATGAGAATTGTCACCATGGGCACTTTCTCGATGAGTACTCTCACCATGGGTATTTTCACCTTGGCCACTCTCACCGTAAACATTATTACCATGAGCACTTTCACTTTGAGCACTGTCACCAAGGGCACTGGCACAATGTGGACAGTCACCATGAGCCCTGTCACCATGGGCAATGTCACCGAGAGAAGCGTCAACATAGGCAATGTCACCATGGGCAATGTCACCAAGGCACTGCCATTTTGAGCACTGTAACCATGAGTACTCTCACCATTGGCAGTATCACCATGTGCACTGTCACCCTGGGCACTATCACCATGAGAACTGTCAGCATGAACACTGTCATTGTGAGCACTGGCATTGTGAGCAATTCCACCATGGGCAATATCACCATGGGAACTATCACTGTGAGCACTGTCAACATGAGCACGTCACCATGGGAACTCTCAATATGGGTACTCTCTCCAAAGTCAATGTCACCATGAGCATTGTCAGCATGGGCAATTTCACCATGAGAACTGTCACCACAGGCACTATCACCATGAGAAATATCACCATGGGCACTGTCACCAGGGGCACTATCACCGTGGTTAATGTTATCATGGGCCCGTTCCCCATCAGCACTGTCACCATGGGCAGTGTAATCATGGGAACTGTCACCATGGGCACTGTCTCTGTGAGCACTGTCACTGGCCATTGCATCCGTGGACACTGGCACCATTGGCACTGTCATTTTGAGCACTGTCACCATGGGTACTGCAACCATGAACACTGTCACCATTTTCCACTGCCACCATGTGCACTACCACCATGTGCACTCTCCCCATAGTCACTATCACCGTGAGCACTGCCACCATAAGTACTGTCATCATGGGCACTGTCACCAAGGGCACAGCCACCATGTCAACAGGTACCATCATCAGTATCACCATGAGCACTCTCACCATGGGATTTACCAACATAGGCACTGTCATCATGAGCACTTTCAGAGTGGGAACTATCACCATGGGCACTATCACCGTGAAGACTCTCACCATGGGCACTATCGCCATGGGCACTGTCACCATGGGTATTGTCACTATGGGCACTATCAGCATTAGAACTGTCACCGTGGATATTTTCACCATGGGCTTTGTCACTGTGAGCACTCTCACAATAGGCAAAGTCACGTTTTACACTGTCCCCATGGGCACTGTCACAGTCAGCACTATCACCTTGAGGTTGGTTTCCATGGGCACTGCCACCATGAGCACTACCAACTTGAGAATTATCACCATGTGTAGTCTCAGCATGGGCGCAGTCAACAAGTGCACTATCACTATGCTCACTATTACCAGGAGCACTGTCACCAGGTGCTACTTAACCATGGGCACTATCACCATGAGCACTATCACTGTTGGCACTATCACTGTGATCACTGTCACCATGGACACTATCATGGTGAGCACAGTTACCATGGGCACTGTAACTGTGAGCACTGTCACCATGGGTAATGCAACCATGAGCCCAGTCACCGTGAGCACTGTCAGCATGTGTTGTCACCGTGTGCACTGTCACCATGAGCACTGTCACCATGGGCTCTGTTACCATTTTCCACTATGACAATATGCATTACAACCATGTGCACTGTCACCATGGACACTATCACCATGAGCACTTTCACCATGAGTACTGTCATCATGGGCAATTTCACCAAATTAACTGCCAATATCTGCAATCATACCATGGTCACTATCACTGTGAGCTCTGTCACCAATGGTACTACCAACATGGGCACTGCCATCATGAGCACTTTCACCATGCGAACTGTCAGCATGGGCACTATCAACGTGAGAACGGTCACCATGGGCACTGTCACCATGAGCATTGTCACCATAGGCACTGTCACCGTGAGAACTGTCACCATGCGCACTGTCATCAAGGGCACCATCACATTGAGCAGTATCACCATGTGTACTGTCACCATGGGCAATGTCACCATGGGCACAGTCACCAGGTACACTATCACTATGCTCACTATGACTGAGAACACTGTCACCATGGGCAGCTTAACCATGGACACTATCACTGGGAGCATTATCAGCATCAGAACAACAGTCATGATATCTGTAACCATGGGTCATATCACCGTGAGCATGGTTATGATGGGCACTGTCACCATGTGCACTGCCCCATCGGTACTCTCACCATGGGAACTGCCACCATGAGCACTCTCAGCATGAGCACTGACACCACGAGCACTGCCACCCAGGACACTGCCACCATGAGCGCTGTCACCATGAAAACTGTTACTATGAGAATTATCACCATGGGCACTTTCTCGATGAGTACTGTCAACATGGGTATTTTCACCTTGGGCACTCTCACCATAAACAGTATTACCATGAGCACTTTCACTGTGAGCACTGTCACCATGGGCACTGGCACAATGCAGAATGTCACCATGAGCCCTGTCACCATGGTTAATGTCACCGTGAAAAGTGTAACTATAGGCAATGTCACCATGGGCAATGTCACCATGGGCACTGCCATTGTGAGCACTGTCACCATTGGCATTATCACCATGTGCACTGTCACCATGGGCACTATCACTATGAGAACGGTCAGCATGAGCACTGTCACTGTGGGCACTGGCATCGTTATCAATTCCACCATTGGCAATGTCACCATCAGAAATATAACTGTGAGCACTGTCAACATGAGCACATCACCATTTGAACTCTCATCATGAGTACTCTCTCGAAGGGCAATGTCACCATGAGCATTGTCAGCATGGGCAATTTTACCATGAGTACTGTCACCAAAGGCACTATCACCATGAGCAATGTCACCATGGGCACTGTCACCAGGGGAACTATCACCGTGGTTAATGTTATCTTGGGCACTTTCCCCATGAGCACTGTCACCGTGAGAATTATCACCGTGAGCAATGCCATGATGGGCACTGGCGCCATGGGTCTTTTCACTATGAGCACTAAAACAATGGGGACTATCACCGTGAGAAATCTCGCCATGCTAACTGTCCCCAAGGGCACTGTCACAGAGAGAAAAGTCACCATGGGCACTGTCACAGTCAGTATTCTCGCCATTGGCACTCTCATTTTGGGCACTGGCACTGTGAGCACTATTACCATGAACACTGCTACCATGAGCACTATCATGATAAGGACTATCATCATGGGCACGGCCACCATGGGCACTCTCACGGTCTGCACTGTCACCATGGGCACTGTCACCATGACCACTGTAACCATGGGCACTTTCACCATGGGCACTATCACCATGAGAAATATCACCATGGGCACTGTCACTATTTTTCACTGCCACCACATGCACCATGACCATGTGCACTCTCACCATGGGCATTGTCTCCATCGGTAGTCTCACCATGGGCACTGCCACCATGATCACTGTCACCAAGAGCACTGTCACAATGAGCACTGCCACCATGAGCACTGTCACAAGAACAGTCACTATGAGAACTGCCACCATGGGCACTTTCACCATGATTACTGTCATCGTGGGTATTGCCACCTTGGGTAGAGTCAACGTGAATAATATCTCCGTGAGCACTATTACCCTGAGCACTGACACCACGGGCACAGCCTCAATGCAGACTGTCACCATGAACACTGTCACCATGGGCACTATCACGGTGAGAACTGTCACCATGGGCACTGTCACCATGGGCACTGTCATTAAGAGAATTATCACCCTAGGCACAGTCACTGTGAGAACAGTCACCATGGGCACTGTCAACATGGAGACTATCACCTTGAGTCCTGTCACCATGAGCACTGTCACCATGAGCAATTTCCACAGGGTCACTTTCACCGTGAGAACTGTCTCCACAGGGACTCTCACCATTGGCACTACCTCCGAGGGGTTGTCCCAATGAGCACTATCAACATGGGCAGTGTCTCCATGGGCAGTTTCACCGTGAGCACTCTCACTATTGGCACTATCACCATTGGCACTGTCATCATCGGCATGGTCACCATGAGCACTGTCACAATGGGCGTTGTCACACTGGGTGCTGTCACAATGGACACAGTCACCATTAGCACTCTCACCATGGGCACTGTGATCTTGGTCCCTGTCACCATGGGCTCTGTCCCCGTGGGCACTGTCACAATGGAAAGTATAACCATGGGCTTTGTTAGCATGGGCACTGTCACCGTGAGCACTACAATGTGAGAATTCTGACTCTGGCCACTCTCACCATGGGCACATTCGTCATCGGCACTATCACCGTAAACACTGTCACCATGAGCACTGTCTCTGTGTGCAGTTTCACTATACCCACTATCACCATAAGCAATGTCACCATGAGCAATATCTCCATGGGCACTGTCACCATTTTGCACTGCCACCATGTGCAGTTTCACCATGGGCACTTTTATCATGAGTACTGTCACCATGGGTAATATCACCATGGGCACTGTTACGATAAGCACTGTCACTATGATAATTTTCACCATAGGCACTGTCACCGTGAGAACTGTCACCATGGGCACTGTCAACATGGAGACCATCACCTTGAGCACTGTCACCATGAGCACTGTCACCATGACCAATATCACCATGGTCACATTTAATGTAAGAACTGTCACCACGGGGACTATCACCATTGATACTGTCACTGTGGGGTTGTCAGAATGAGCACTATCACAATGGGCATTGTCTCCATGGGCAGATTCACCATGCCCACTGTCACTATTGGCACTCTCACCATCGGCACTATCACCATGGGCACGGTCACCATGAGCACTGTCACCATGGGCTTTCTCACACTGGGCACTGTCATCATGGGCTCTGTCCCCCTGGGCACTGTCACAACAGGAAGTATCACCATGGGCTTTGTCAGCGTGGCTACTGTCCCCATGGACACTGACACCGTGACATCTATCACCATAAACACTGTAAACATGGGCACTGTCACCATGAGCACTGTCACCATGGGCAAGACACCATGAGCAGTGTCACCATGGGCATTGTCACCCTAGGTACTCTCACCATTGGTATTATCACTGTGAGAATTGTGAACATGGACACTGTCACAATGGGCACTATCACAATGAGCACTGTCACCGTGAGTACTGCCACCCTGGGTATTTTCACCATGGGCACTGTCACTGTGAGCACTACACCATGAGAATTGTGACTATGGGCACTGTCACCATGGACACTCTCACCATGGGAACTATCACCGTGAACACTGTCACCATGAACAATGTCACTGTGTGCAGTATCAACATGCGCACTATCACCGTAAGGACTATCACTGTAAGCAAAGTCACCATGAGCAATGTCACCATGGGTGCTGTCACTATTTTTCACTGCCACCATGTGCAATGTCACTGTGGGCACTATCACAATGAGAACTGTCACCATGAGTACTGTCATGGGCAGTGACACCAAGGGCACAGCCACCATGTGCACTGTTACCATGGTCACTATCACCCTGAGCACTGTCACCGTAGGAACTACCAACATGGGCACTGTCATCATGAGCACTTTCACAATGGAAACTGCCACCATGGGCACTATTAACGTGAGCCCACTCACCATGGGCACTATCACCAAGGCACTGTCAGTTTCAGCACTATCACCATGGGTACTGCAAGCATGACCACTGTCACCATAAGAACTGTCACCATTCTCAGTATCACCATGTGCACTGTCAACATGGGCACTATCACCATGAGAACTGTCAGCCTGGGCACTGTCACCATGGGTATTGTGACTTTTTGCACTGTCACTGTGAGCACTGTAACCTTGGGCAATGGCACAATGTGGACTGTCACCATGAGCATTGTCATCATGGGCACTATCACTGTTAGAACTGTCACCGTGGTCACTGTCACCATGTGCACTGTCACCATGGGCAGTGTCACCATCGGTAGTCTCACCATGGGCACTGCCACCATGAGCACTGTCACCAAGAGCACTGTCACCATGAGCACTGCCACCATGAACACTGTCACTATGAGAACTGCCACCATGGGCACTTTCACCATGATTACTGTCACTGTGGGTATCGCCACCTTGGGCACTGTCAACGTGTGTACTGTCACTGGGTGCTCTATCACACTGAGCAATGTCACAACGGGCACAGCCTCAATGCGGACTGTCACCATGAACACTGTCCCCATGGGCACTATCATGGTGAGAACAGTCACCGTGGTCACTGTCACCATGGGCACTGTCACCATGAGCACTGTCACTAACAGCATTATCACCATAGGCACTGTCTCCTTGAAAACTGTCACCATGGGCACTGTCAACATGGAGACTATCATCTTGAGCACTGTCACCATGAGCAATTTCAACAGGGTCACTTTCACCGTGAGAACTGTCACCACTGGGATGCTCACCATTGGCCTCCGAGGGGTTGTCATGATGAGCACTATCACCATGGGCAGTGTCTCCATGGGCAGTTTCACCGTGAGCACTCTCACTATTGGCACTATCACCACAGGCACTGTCAGCATCGGCATAGTCACCGTGAGAACTCTCAAAATGGTCGTTGTCACACTGGGTGCTGTAACCATGGGCACAGTCACCATTAGCACTCTCATCATGGGCACTGTGATATTGGGCACTGTCACCATGGGCTCTGTCACCATGGACACTGTCACAATGGGAAGTATCACCATGTGCTTTGTCAGCGTGGGCACTGTCACCGTGGGCATGGCCACCGTGACATCGATCACCATAAGCACTGTAACCATGGGCACTGTCACCATGAGCACGGTCACCATGACCACTGCCACAATGAGCACTGTCACTTATGACGCTGTCCACATGAGATGGGTCACCATGATCACTGTCACCATGGGCAGGACACCCTGGGTATTGTCACCATGGGCACTGTCACCATGAGCACTCTCACCATGGGTACTGTCACCTTAGGTACTGTCACCATCGGCACTGTCACCATGAGCAAATTTACCATGAGCTCTGTCACCCTGGGTATTGTCACCATGGGCACTATCACCATGAGAGTTGTGAAAATAGGCACTCTCACCATGGACACTATCACCATGAGCAATGTCACAATGAATACTGTCACCCTGTGTATTGTCACCATGGTAACTCTCACCATGAGGACTACACCGTGAGAATTGTGACCGTGGGCACTGTCACCATGGGCACATTCACCATCGGCACTATCGCCGTGAACACTGTCACCATGAGCACCGTCACTGTGTGCAGTTTCACCCTAAACACGATCACTGTAAGGATTATCACCGTAAGCAATGTCACCATGAGCAATATCAGCATGGGCACTGTCACCATTTTGCACTGCCACCATGTGCAGTGTTAACATGGGTACTTTCACCATGAGTACTGTCACCATGGGTAATATCACCATGGGCATTGTCACCATGAGCACTGTCACTATGAGAATTTTCACCATTGGCACTGTCACTGTGGGGTTGTCACCATGAGCACTATCACCATGGGCAATGTATCCATGGGCAGTTTCACCATGAGAACTGTCACTATTGGCAATCTCACCATCGGCACTGTCACTGTGAGCACTGTCACCATGGGCCTTGTCACTCTAGGTGCTGTCACCATGGGTACTGTCGCCGTGGGCACTGACACCGTGACATCTATCACCATAAACACTGTAAACATCGGCAATGTCACCATGAGCATGGTCACCATGAGCACTGCCACAATGTGCACTGTTATTTATGGCACTGCCAACATGAGCACTGTCACCATGAGCACTGTCACCATGGGCATGACACCATGGGCACTGTCACCATGGGCACTGTCACCCTAGGTACTCTCACCATAGGCATTATCACTATGAGAATTGTGAACATGGGCAATGTCACTGTGAGCACTAAACCATGAGAATTGTGACTATGGGCACTGTCACCATGGACACTCTCACCATGGGAACTATCACCGTGTACACTCACCATGAACAGTGTCACCATGTGCACTGTCACCGTAAGGACTATCACCATAAGCAAAGTCACCATGAGCAATGTCACCATGTGCGCTGTCACCATTTTGCACTGCCACCATGTGCAGTTTCACCATGGGTAATAACACCATAGGCACTGTCACCGTGAGAAATGTGACTGTCCGGAATGTCTCTATGGGCACTGGCACCATAGGTCTTGTCACTGTGAGCACTGTCACAACAGGCACTATCACTGTGAGAAATCTCACCATGGTAACTGTCCCCATGGGCACTGTCACCGTGAGAAGTGTCCCCATGGGCACTGTCACCAAGGGCACTGCCTCCATGTGCACTGTTACCATGGTCACTATCACTGGGAGCACTGTCACAATGGGAACTATGAACATTGGCACTGTCATCATGAGCACTTTCACAATGGGAACTGCCACCACGGCACTATTAACGTGAGCACACTCACCTTGGGCACTATCACCAAGGGCACTGTCACTTTCACCACTATCACCATGGGTACTGCAACCATGACCACTGTCACGATAAGCACTGTCACCATTCTCAGTATCACCATGAGCATTGTCACCATGGGCACTATCACCATAAGAACTGTCAGCCTGGGCACTGTCACCATGGGTATTGTGACTTTGGGCACTGTCACCGTGAGCACTGTCACCTTGGGCACTGGCACAATGTGGAATGCCACCATGAGCACTGTCATCATGGGCACTATCACCATTAGAACTGTCACTGTAGTCACTGTCACCATGGGCACTGTCACAGTGAGCACTATCACCGTGAAAGTTGTGACCATGGGCACTGTCACCATGGGCAGTGTCCCCATGGTCAATTTCACTGTTAGTACTGTCACCATGGACACTATAACTAAGGGCACTGTCACCGTGAGCTCTGTCACCATGGGCACTTTCACCATGAGCATTGCCACTGTGACCACTCTCACCATAAGAACTGTCACCATGGGCACTTTCACGATGGGCACTTCCAACATTGGCACTATCACCGTGAGCACTATCAACAAGAGCACTGTCACAGAGGGCAGTGTCACCATAAGCACTATCACCATGAGCACTGTCACCAAGAGTACTGTCAGCCTAGGTATTTTCACCATGGGCACTGTCACTGTGAGAACTACACCATGAGAATTGTGACTAAGGGCACTGTTACCGTGGACACTCTCACCATGGGAACTATCACCATGAACACTGTCACTGTGTGCAGTGTCACCATGCGCACTGTCACCATAAGGACTATCACTGTAAGCAAAGTCACCATGAGCAATATCACCATGGGCACTGTCACCATCTTGCACTGCCACCATGTGCAGTGTCACCATGCGCATTTTCACCATAAGGACTATCACTGTAAGCAAAGTCACCATGGGCACTATCACCATGGGCACTGTCACGATGTGCACTATCACTGTGAGCACGGTTACCATGGGCACTGTAACAATGCAAAGTGTCACCACCGGTACTGTCCCCATGGGAACTGCCACCAAGGGCACTGTCACCATGAGCGCTGTCACTGTGTGCAATTTCACCATACACGCTATCACCGTAAGGACTATCACCGTAAGCCATGACACCATGATCAATATCACCATGGGCACTGTCACCATTTTTCACTGCCACCATGTGAAGTGTCACCATGGGCACTTTTACCATGAGTACTGTCACCATGGGGAATATCACCATGGGCACTGTCACCATGAGCACTGTCACTATGAGAATTTTCACCATATGCACTGTCACCATGAGAACTGTCACTATGGTCACATTCAACATAAGAACTGTCACCACGGGGACTATCACCATTGGCAAAATCACCGTTGGGTTGTCACCATGAACACTATCACCATGGGCAATATCTCCATGGACAGTTTCACCATGAGCACTGTCACTATTGGCACTCTCACCATCGGCACTGTCACCATGGACACGGTCACCATGAGCAGTGTCACCATGGGCCTTGTACACTGGGTGCTGTCACCATGGGCACTTTCACAATGGGAAGTATCATCATGGGGTTTGTCAGATTGGGAACTGTCCTCGTTGGCACTGACAGCATGACATCTATCAGCATAAACACTGTAAATGTGGGCCCTGTCACCATGAGCATGTTCACCGTGAGCACTGTCACCATGGGCCTTGTCACACTGGCGCTGTCACCATGGGATGTGTCACTGTGTGCACTGTTACAATGGGAAGTATCACCATGGGATTTGTCACCCTGAGCACTGTTCCCGTGGACACTGAGACCGGGACATTTATCACCATAAACACTGTAAACATGGCACTGTCACCATAAGCACGGTCACCATAAGCACTGCCACAATGAGTACGGTTATTTATGGCACTGCCAACATGAGCATTGTCACCATGAGCACTGTCACCATGGGCATGACACCATGGGCACTGTCACCATCAGCATTGTCAACCTTGTTACTCTCACCATAGGCATTATCACTGTGAGAATTGTGAACATGAGCACTGTCACCATGGACACTATCACCATGAGCATTGTCACCATGAGTACTGTCACCCTGGGTATTTTCACCATGGGCACTGTCACTGTGAGCACTACACCATGAGAATTGTGACTATGAGAACTGTCACCATGGACACTCTCAACATGGGAACTATCACTGTGAACAATGTCACCATGAACACTGTCACTGTGTGCAGTGTCACCACGCACACTGTCACTGTAAGGACTATCACCACAAAAAAAGTCACCATGAGCAATGTCACCATTTTGCACTGCCACCATGTGCAGTGTCACCATGGGTAATATCACCATAGGCACTTTCACCGTGAGAAATGTGACCATGCAGAATGTATCTACGGGCACTGGCACCATGGGCATTTTCACTATGAGCACTGTCACAACGGGCACTATCACCATGAGAAATCTCACCATGTTAACTGTCCCCATGGACACTGTCACCATAAGAAGTGTCACCATTGGCACTGTCACTGTCAGCACGCTCATCATGGGAACTGTCATTGTGGGCACTGTCACCATGGCCACTGCCACCTTGGGCCCTGTCACCATGAACACCATAACAATGCCCATTATCACCATGTGCACTGTCACCATGGGCACTATCATCATGAGCACTGTCAGCATGTGCACTGTCACTATTTAGCACTGTCACCAGGTGAACTACCACCATGGGTACTGTCACGATATGCACTATCACCATGAGCATGGTTACCATGGGAAATGTAACAATGCACAGTGTCACCATGGGTACTGTCCCCATGGGAATTGCCACCAAGAGCAGTGTCACGATTAGCACTGTCACCACGAGCACTGCCACCTTCGGCACTGCTATTATGAGCACTGTCACAATGAAAACTGTCAATATAAGAACTGCCACCATGGGTATTTTCAACATGAGTACTGTCACCATGGGTATTGTCACCATTTGCACTGTCACCATGAGCACTATTACCGTGAGCACTGTCACCATGTGCACTATTACCGTGAGCAACATCACCATGAGCACTCTCACTGTGGTCACTGTCACCATGAGCACTGTTGCCATGGGTACTGGCACAATGCAGACTGGCACCATGAGCCCTGTCAGTATGGTCACTATCACTGTGAGCACTCTTACCGTGGTCATTGTCACCATTGGGACTATTACCATGAGCACTGTAACCATAGGGAATGGCGCCATGGGCACTGTCACCATGGGCACTGTCATCATGGGTAGTGTCACCATGGGCACTGTAACCATGGGCACTGCCACCATGGGCAATATCACTGTGAGAACTGTCACCATGGTTACTGCAACAAAGAGAACTGTCACCATCACAATGCTCCATGAGCCCTGACATCACAATTTTCCATAAACCCTGTCATCAAAATGTTCCATGACACTTTTCATCAAATTGTTCCATGACCGACAAGTGTCAGGGAGATCTATGCCATTGTCATTACAACCCTCCCTGCCCCATATACCCCAGTGTTCCGTGCCCTTGTCATCACAATGCTCCATGCCCACTCTCATCGCAATAATCCATGAAAATTTTCAGACCAAAGCTCCATGCCTTTGTCATTACAATGCTCCATTACACCTGTCATAAAAATGCTCCATGACCCCTGTTGTCACAATGATCCACGGCCTTGTCATCACAAGGCTCCATGACCCTTGTCTTCACAATGCTCCAAGACCCCTGTAATCACAATGCTCCAGGCACTTGTCATCACAAAGCTCCATGACGCATGTCATCAGAATGCTCCATGGCCGTCTTATCACAATACTCAATGCCCTTGTCATCACAATGCTCCAAGACCCGTGTAATCACAATGCTCCATGCACATTTTCATCTCAATGCTCCATGAACCCTGTCTTCACAATACACCATGTCCACCATCATAATGTTTCATGCTATTGTCATCACAATGAAATCAAAATACTCCATGACCTCTGTCATTATCATGCTCCAAACCCTTGTGATCACAATATTCCATAACCCTTGTCATCACAATGTCCCATGACGCTCCTCATCACAATTATCCATGGTCTTCTCATCACAATGTTCCATGATGTTTGTCATCAAAATGCTCAATACACTTGTCATCACAATGCTCCCTGACACTTGTCGTCAGTATGCTCTTGAACCCTGTCATGACAAGGCTCCATGCCTTTTTCATCAAAATGATCCATGCCCTTTTCATCACAATACTCCAAGACACCTGTAATCACAATGCTCCATGCACTTGTCATCAAAAAGCTCCATGACGCATGTCATCAGAATGCTCCATGGCCTTCTCATCAAATTGCTCCCTCCCCTTGTCATCACAATGCTCCAAGACCCCTGTAATCACAATACTCCATGCTCCTTTTCATCAGAAAGTTCCATGAGACTTGTCATCACAATGCTCCATGGTCTTCTCATCACAATGCTCCAGGACCTCGTCATCACAGTGCTCAATTCCCTTGTCATCACAATGCTCCATGAACGATGTCATCACCATACTCCATGAAAATATTTACCCCAATGCTCCATGACATTCTCAACACAATGCTCCATGACCCCTGTCATCACAATGCTCCATGACCACTGTCATCAGAATGCTCCATGACCCCTGACAATAAAATGATCCTGGACCCTTGTCATCAAAATGCTCCATGACACTTGTCATCACAATGATCCATGCCCTTGTCATCCCAATGCTCCATGACCGCTGTAATCACAATGCTCCGTGACGCTTGACATCACAGTGCTCCATGACACTTGTCATCACAATTCTCCATTCCTTTGTCAGCAAAATGCTACATGACATTGTCATCACAATGCTCCATGCACTTGTCATCACAATCCTCCATGAAATTTGGGATCACATTGCTTCATGCCCTTGTCATCTCAATGCTCCATGCTCCTTGAAATCAAAATGATCCATGACCTCTGTCATCACAATGCTCCAAACCCTTGTGATCACAATGTTCCATAACACTTGTCATCACAACGCTCTATGATGCCTGTCATCACAATATAACAGGCCTTAGTCATCACAATGCCCCATGATCATTGTCATCACAATGCTCAATACACTTGTCATCAGAATGCTCCCTGACACTTGTCATCAAAATGTTCCTTGAACCCTGTCATGAAAAGGCTCCATGCCTTTTTCATCACAATGATCCATGACCTGTTCATCACAATGCTTCATGCAGTTGTCATCACAATACTCCACAAGCTGGTCATCAGAAGGCTCCATGTCCCTTGTAATCACAATGCTCCATGACCCCTGTCATCACAATGCTCCATGCCCCTTGTCATTAAAGTGCTCCATGATGCTCATCATCAAAATTATCCATGGACTTCTCATCACAATGCTCCACGGTCTTGCCATCACAATGCTCCATTCCCTGGTCATCACAATGCTCCATGGCCTTTGGCATCACAATTCTCCACGTTCTTGTCATCACAATGCTCCATGACACTTCTCATCACAATGTTACATGCTCTTGTCATCACAATTCTCCAGGCACTTGTCATCGCAATGCTCCATGACCCCTGTCATAGCAAGCTCCATGCGCTTGTCATCACAATGCTCCATGACACTACTCATCACAATGTTACATGCTATTTTCATCACAATTCTCCATGCACTTGTCATTGCAATGCTCCATGAACCCTGTCATAGCAAGTTCCCTGTGCTTGTCATCGCAATGCTTCACGACCTTGTGATCAAAATTCTCAATGACCCTTGTCATCACAATGCTCCATGCCCTTGTCATCACAATGCTCCATGACCTTTGTCATCAAAATGCTCCATGACCTTTGTCATCACAATGCTCCATTACCTTTGTCATCACAATCCTCCATGACACTTGGCATCACAATGCTCCATGCCATTTTCATCACAATGGACCATGACATATGTCATCACAATGCTCCCTGACAAATGTCTTCACAATACTCCATGAACTTAACATCACAATGCTCCATTCCCTTGTCATCACAACGTGCCATGCTCACTGTCATCACAATAATCCATGAAACTTGTCAGACCAAAGCTCCTTGCCCCTGTGATCACAATACTCCATGCACTTGTCATCACAATGCTCAATGACCCCTGTCACCACAATGCTCCGTGACTGCAGTCGTCACAATGCTTCATGACCTTTGTCATCACAATGGTCCATGCCCTCGTCATCACAAGGCTCTGTGACCTTTGCCACTACAATGCTCCATGAACTTTTTATCACAATGCTCCGTGACCCTTGTCATCACAATGCTCCATGCATTTTTCAGCACAATGCTCCTTGACCCTTGTCATCACAATGCTACATGCTCTTGTCGGCACAATGCTCCATGACCCATGTCATTACAGTGCACCATGCGCTTGTCATCATAATGCTCCACAACTTTGTCATCACATTGCTCCATAAACATTTGCATCAAAATGGCCCATGCACTTCTCATCAAAATGCTCTCTCACCACAGATATCACAGTGTTCCATCAATAGTCATCACAATACTCTGTCACCACTGTCATCACAATGTTCCATGAACCCTGTCATCACAGTGCTACATGCCCTTATCATCAAAATGCTCCATGGCCCCTGATATTACAATGTTCCATTACCCCTGTCATCAAAATGCTCCATGACCCTTTTCAACACAATGCTCCATGAACCATGACATCACAATATTCCATAACCACTGTCGTGAAAATATTCCATGACACTTTTCATCAAATTGCTCCATGACAGTTTCATCACAATGCTCCCTGCCCTTCTCATCACAATGCACCACGCCCTTGTCATCAAAATACTCCATGACCTTTGTCATCACAATGCTCCATGACCCTTGGCATCACAACGATCCATGCTGTTGTCATCACAATGCTCCACGGAACCTCTCATCACATTGCTCGATGCCATTGTCATCACAAAGCTCCATGACGCTTGTCATCACAATGCTCGATGTCCTTCTCATCACAATGCTCCATGCCCTTGTCATGACAATAATCCATGACCCATGTATCACCGTGTTCCGTGCCCTTTTCATCACAATGCTCCATGCCCACTCTTATGACAATAATCCATGAAAGTTTTCAGACCAATGCTCCATGCCCTTTTCATCACAGTGCTCCATTAACCGTGTCATAAAAATTCTCCATGACCCCTGCCATCACAATGTTCCATAGCCTAGTCATCACAAGGCTCCATGACCCTTGTCATCACAATGGTCCAAGACCCCTGTAATCACAGTGCTCCAAGACGCCTGTAATCACAATGTTCCATGTCCTTGTCATCACAAAGCTCCATGACTCTTGTCATCCGAAAGCTGCATGGCCTTCTCATCACAATGCTCAATGCCCTTGTCACCACAATGCTCCATGAGCTTTTCATCACAATGCACTGTGACCCTTGTCAACACAATGCTCCATGCCTTTGTCAGCACAATTCTCCATGACCCATGTCATCACAATACACCATGCACTTGTCAGCACAATGCTCTACAACCTTGTCATCACACTGCTTCATAAAACTTGTCATCACAATGCTCCAGGCACTTCTCATCAAAATGCTCTCTCACCACTGATATCACAATGTTCCATCACTAGTCATCACAATACCCCCAAACCCTTGTCATCGCAATGTTCCATGACCCCTGCCATCACAATGCTACATGCCCTTATGATCACAATGCTCCATGACCCCTGACATCACAATGCTCCATAACCGCTGTCCTCAAATTGTTCCATTACCATTTTCATCAAGTAGCTCCTTGATCCTCTCATCAAAAACTTCCCTGCCCTTCTCAGCAAAATGCACCACGACCTTGTCATCAAAATGCTCCATGAATTTTGTCATCACAATGCTCCATGACCCTTGGCATCACAATGCTCTATGCCATTCTGATCACAATGCTCCATGAATCCTCTCATCATATTGCTCCTTGCCCTTGTCATCACAAAGCTCCATGACATTTGTCATCACAATGCTCGATGAACTTATCATCACATTGCTCCATGCCCTTGTCATTACAATCCTCCATGACCTATGTATCACAGTGTTCCGTGCCCCTGTCATCACAATGCTCCATGCCCACTCATCACAATAATCCATGAAAAAATTCAGACCAAAGCTCCATGACCTTGTCATCAAAATGCTCCATTACCCCTGTCATAAAAATGCTCCATGACCCCTGCCATCACAATGTTCCACAGCATTGTCATCAAAAGGCTCCATGATCCATGTCATCACAATGCCCCAAAACACCAGTAATCACAATGCTCCACGGCCTTGTCATCACAAGGCTCCATGATCCATGTCATCACAATGCCCCAAAACACCTGTAATCACAATGCTCCACGTCCTTGTCATCACAAAGCTCCATGAGGCATGTCATCAGAATGCTCCATGGCCTTCTCATCACAATGCTCCATGCCCATGTCATCACAATGCTCCAAGAACACTGTAATCACAATGCTCCATGCCCTTTTTCATCTCAATGCTCCATGAACACTGTCATCACAATGCACCATGCCCATCATCAAAATGCTTCATGCTATTGTCATCACAATTAAATCAAAATGCTCCATGACCTCTGTCATCACAGTGTTCCAAACCCTTGTGGTCACAATGTTCCGTAACACTTGTCATCACAGTGCCCCATGATGCTCATCATCACAATTATCCATGGTCTTCTCATCACAATGCTCCATGACCTTTGTCATCACAGTGGTCCATGCCCTCGTCATCACAAGGCTCTGTGACCTTTGTCACAACAATGCTCCATGAACTTTTCATCACAATGCTCTGTGACCCTTGTAATCACAATGCTCCATGCACTAGTTAGCACAATGCTCCATGACCCATGTCATCACAATTCGCCATGCGATTTTCAGCACAATGCTCCACAACCTTGTCATCACAATGCTACATAAACCTTGTCAGCCCAATTCTCCATGCACTTCTCATCAAAATGCTCTCTCACCATTGATATCACAATGTTCCATCACTAGTCGTCACAAAACTCCAAAACCCTGTCATCACAATGTTCCATGACCTCTGTCATCACAAGGCTCCATGACCCTTGTCATCAAAAGGCTCCATGACTTTTGTCATCACAAAGCTCCATGACCATTGGCATCACAAAGATCCATGCCATTGTCATCACAATGCTCCATGAAGCCACTCATCACATTGCTCCATGCCCTGTCATAACAAAGCTCCATGACGCTTGTCATCACAATGCTCGATGCCCTTCTCATCACAATGCTCCATGACCCTGTCATTACAATCCTCCATGACCCATGCATCACAGTGTTCCGTGCCCTTGTCATCACAATGCTCCATGCCCACTCTCATCACAATAATCGATGAAATATTTCAGATCAATGCTCCATGCCCTTGTCATCACAATGCTCCATTACCCCGTCATAACAATACTCCATAACCCCTGCCATTACAATGTTCCACGGCCTCGTCATAACAAGGATCTATGACCCTTGTCATCACAATGCTCCAAGATCCCTGTAATCACAATGCTCCATTCCCTTGTCATCACAAAGCTCCATGATGCATGTCATCAGAATGCTCCATGGCCTTCTCATCACAATGCTCCATGCCCTTTTCATCACAATGCTCCAGGACCGCTGTAATCACAATGCTCCATGCCCATTTTCATCTCAGTGCTCCATGAACCTTGTCATCACAATGCACCATGCCCTTCATCATAATGCTTCATGCTATAGTCATCAAAATGAAATCAAAATGCTCCATGACCTCTGTCATCAAAATGCTCCAAACACTTGTGATCACAATGTTCCATAACACTTGTCACCACAACTCCCCATGACGCTCGTCATCACAATTATCCATGGTCTTCTCATCACAATGCTCCATGACTTTTGTCATCACAATGCTCCATACACTTGAAATCACAATGCTCCTGGACACGTGTCGTCAGTATGCTCCTTTAACCCTGTCATGACAAGGCTCCTTGTCTTTTCCATCACAATGATCCATGCCCTCTTCATCACAATGCTCCAAGACCCCTGTAATCAAAATGCTCCATGTCCTTGTCATCACAATGCTCCATGACGCATGTCACCAGAATGCTCCATGGCCTTCTCATCACAATGCTCCATGCCCTTGTCATCACAATGCTCAAAGACCCCAGTAAACACAATTCTCCATGAATATTTTCAGCACAATGCTCAATGAACTTCTCATCAAAATGCTCCATGACCACTATCATCACAACACTTCATGACCCCTGACAACACAATGATCCGGGACTCTTGTCATCAAAATGTTCCATGACACTTGTCAACACAATGAGCCGTGCCCTTGACAACCCAATGCTCCATGACCCATGTACACACAATGCTCCGTGATGCTTTCCATCACAGTGCTCCAAGACACTTTTCATCACAATGCTCCATGCCTTTGTTAGCAAAATGATACATGACCTTGTCATCACAATGCTCAATACATATTTCAACACAGTGCACCCAGACACTTGTTGTCGGAATGCTCCTTGAACGCTGTCATGAAAATGCTCCATGCCTTTTTCATCACAATGCACCATGCCCAATGCTCCATGCCATACTCATCACAATACTCTACAAGCTTGTCATCAGAATGCTCCATGGCCCTCGCCATCACAATGCTCCATTAACTTTGTCATCACAATCCTCCATGATACATGGCATCACAATGCTCCATGTCATTGTCATCAAAATGGACCATGACATATGTCATCACAATGCTCCCTGACACCTGTCTTCACAATATTCCATGACCTTGACAACACAATGCTCCATGCTCTTGTCATCACAATATGCCATGCGGACTGTCATCACAATAATCCATGAAACATGTCAGACCAATGCTCCTTGCCCCTGTCATCACAACACTCCAAGCACTTGTCAACAAAATGCTCCATGACCCCAATCATCACAATGCTCCGTGACTCCAGTCATCATAATGCTTCATGACCTTTGTCATCAAAATGGTCCATGCCCTCGTCATCACAAGGCTCTGTGACCTTTGTCACCACAATGCTCCATGAAATTTTCATCACAATGCTCTGTGACCCTTGTCAACACAATGCTCCATGACCCATTTCATCACAATACACCATGTGCTTGTCAGCACAATGCTCCACAACCTTGTCATCACAATGCTCCATAAACCTTGTCATTGCAATGCTCCATGCACTTCTCATCAAAATGCTCTCTCACCACTGATATCACAATGTTCCATCTCTAGTCATCACAGTACTCCCAAACCCTTGTCATCACAATGTTCCATTACCCCTTTCATCACAGTGCTACATGCCTTTATGATCACAATTCTCCATGACCCCCGACATCACAATGCTCCATAACCCTTTTCATCAAAATGTCGCATGACACATTTCATCAAATAGCTCCATGACCCTGTCATCAAAAACCTCCCTGCTCTTCTCATCAAAATGCACCACGCCCTTGTCATCAAAATGCTCCATGAACTTTGTCATCACAATGCTCCATGACCCTTGGCATCACAATGATCCATGCCATTCTCATGGAAATGCTCCATGAACCCTCTCATCACATGGCTCCATTCCCTTGTCATCATAAAGCTCCATGACACTTGTCATCACAAAGCTTGATGACCTTATCATCACATTGCTCCATGCCCTTGTCATTACAATCCACCATGACCTATGTATCACAGTGTTCCGTGCCCTTGTCATCACAATGCTCCATGCCCACACTCATCACAACATTCCATGACTCGTTTCAGACCAATGCTCCATGAACTTGTCATCACAATGTTCCATTACCCCTGTCATAACAATGCTCCATGACCCCTGCCATCACAATGTTCCACGGCCGTGACATCACAAGGCTCCATGATCCATGTCATCACAATGCCCCAAGACACCTGTAATCACAATGCTCCATGCCCTTGTCACCACAAAGCTCCATGATGCATGTCACCAGAATGCTCCATGGCCTTCTCATCACAATGCTCCATGCCCTTGTCATCACAATGCTCCAAGACCCCTGTAATCACAATGCTCCATGCCCCTTTTCATCAGAATGCTCCATGAGATTTGTCATCACAAGGCTCCATGGTCTTCTCATCACAATCCTGCAGGACCTTGTCATCACAATGCTCCATTCCCTTGTCATCACAATGCTCTATGACCACTGTCATCACAACACTCCATGACACCTGACAACACAATGATCCGGGACTCTTGTCATCAAAATGCTCCATGACACTTGTCATCACAATCATCCATGCCCTTGACATCCCAATGCTCCATGAACCCTGTAATCACAATGATCTGTGACGCTTGTCATCACAGTGCTCCATGACCCTTGTCATCACAATGCTCCATGCCTTTGTTAATAAAATGATACATGACCTTGTCATCACAATGCTCAATACACATTTCAACACAGTGCACCCTGACACTTGTTGTCAGAATGCTCCTTGAACACTGTCATGAAAATGCTCCATGCCTTTTTCATCACAATGCACCATGCCCTTTTCAAAACTATGCTCCATGTCATTGTCATCACAATACTCCGCAAGATTGTCATCAGAATGCTCCATGACCCTTGTCATCACAATGCTCCTTGACCCCTTTAATCACAATGCTCTATGACACCTGTCATCACAATGCTCCATGCCCCTTGTCATTAGAGAGCTCCATGACGCTCGTCATCAAAATTATCCATTGCTGCCTCATCACAGTTATCCAAGGTTTTGCCATCACAATGCTCCATGCCCTGGTTATCACAATGATCCATGTCCCTTGTCATCACAATTCTCCACGTCCTTGCCATCACAATGCTCCATGACACTACTCATCACAATGTTACTTGCTCTTGTCCTCACAATTCTCCATGCAGTTGTCATCACAATGCTCCATGAATCCTGTAATAGCAAGCTCCATGTGCTTGTAATCACAATGCTTCACGACCTTTTCATCAAAATTCTCAATGACCCTTGTCATCACAATGCTCCATGCCCTTGTCATCACAATGCTCCATGACCCCTGTCATCACAATGCTCCAAGCCCTTGTCATCACAATGCTCCATAACCTTTGTCATCACAATCCTCCATGACACTTGGCATCACAATGCTCCATGCCATTGTCAGCACAATGGACCCAGACATATGTCATCACAATGCTCCCTGACACCTGTCTTCACAATAATCCATGACCTTCACATCACAATGCTCCATGTCCTTGTCATCACAATGGGCCATGCGTACTGTCATCACAATAATCCATGAAACTTGTCAGACCAATGCTCCTTGCCCCTGTCATCACAAAACTCCATGCACTTGTCATCACAATGCTCAATGACCCCTGTCTCCACAATGCTCCGTGACTCCAGTCATCACAATGCTTCATGACCTTTTTCACCACAATGCTCCATGAACTTGTCATCACAATGCTCCGTGACCCTTGTCATCACAATGCTCCATGCCTTTTTCAGCACAATGCTCCTTGACCCTTGTCATCACAATGCTAAATGCTCTTGTCGGCACAATGCTCCATGACTCATGTCACTACAATGCACCATGCACTTCTCATCATAATTCTTCACAACATTGTCATCACAATGCTCCATAAAATTTGTCATCAAAATGCTCCATGCACTTCTCATCAAAATGCTCTCTCACCACTGATATCACAATGTTCCATCACTAGTCATCACAATACTCCGTCACCACTGTCATCACCATGTTCCATGACCCTTGTCATCACAATGCTACATGCACTTATCATCACAATGCTCAATGAACCCTGATATTACAATGTTCCATTTCTCATGTAATCAAAATGCTCCATGACCCTTTTCAACACAATACTCCATGACCCCTGACATAACAATGTTCCATAAGCCCTGTCATCAAAATGTTCCATGACCCTTTTCATCAAATTGCTCCATGACACTATCATCACAAGGCTCCCTGCCCTTCTCATCACAATGCACCATGCACTTGTCATCAAAATGCTCCATGACCTTTGTCATCACAAAGCTCCATGACCCTTGGCATCACAATGCTCCATGACCTTTGTCATCACAAAGCCCCATGACCCTTGGCATCACAATGCTCCACGCCATTGTCATCACAATGCTCCATGAAACCTCTCATAACATTGCTCCATGCCATTGTCATCACAAAGCTCCATGACGCTTGTCATCACAATGCTCAATGCCCTTCTCAACACAATGCTCCATGCCCTTGTCATGACAATCCTCCATGACCCAAGTATCACAGTGTTCCGTGCCCTTGTCATCACAATGCTCCATGCCCACTCTCATCACAATAATACATGAAAGTTTTCAGACCAATGCTCCATTCCCTTGTCATCACATTGCTCCATTAACCCTGTCATAAAAATTCTCCATGACCACTGCAATCACAATGCTCCACAGCCTAGTCATCACAAGGCCCCATGACACTTGTCATCACAGTGCTCCAAGACCCCTGTAATCACAAAGTTCCATGCCATTGTCATCACAAAGCTCCATGATGCTTGTCATCCGAAAGTTGCATGGTTTTCTCATCACATTGCTCAATGCCCATGTCACCACAATACTCCATGAACATTTCATCACAATGCTCTGTGACCCTTGTCATCACAATGCTCCATGCGCTTCTCAACACAATGCTCCATGACCCATGTCATCACAATACACCATGCGCTTTTCAGCACAATGCTCCACAACCTTGTCATCACAATGCTCCATAAACATTGTCATCGCAATGCTCCGTGCACTTCTCATCAAAATGCTTTTTCACCACTGATATCACAATGTTCCATCACTAGTCATAACAATAGTCCCTATCCCTTGCCTTCAAAATGTTCCATGACCACTGTCATCACAATGCTACATGCCCTTATGATCACAATGCTCCATGACCCCTGACATCACAATGCTCCATAACCCTTTTCATCAAAATGTCGCATGACACATTTCATCAAATAGCTCCATGACCCTGTCATCAAAAAACTCCTTGCCCTTCTCATCAAAATGCACCACGCACTTGTCATCAAAATGCTCCAAGAATTTTGTCATCACAATGCTCCATGACCCTTGGCATCACAATGCTCCATGCCATTCTCATCACAGTGCTCCATGAAACCTCTCATTACATTGCTCCATGACCTTGTCATCACAAAGCTCCATAACACTTGTCATCACAATGCTCGATAACTTTATCATCACATTGCTCCATGTCCTTGTCACTACAATCCTCCCTGACCTATGTATCACAGTGCTCCGTGCCCTTGTCATCACAATGCTCCATGCCCACTCTCATCACAATAATCCATGAAACTATTCAGACAAATGCTCAATGAACTTGTCATCACAATGCTCCACTACACCTGTCATAACAATGCTCCATGACCCATGCCATCACAATGTTCCACGGCCTTGTCATCACAAGGCTCCATGATCCATGTCAACACAATCCCCCAAGACACATGCAATCACAATGCTCCATGTGCATGTCATCACAAAGTTCCATGACGCATATCATCAGAATGCTCCATGGCCTTCTCATCACAATGTTCCATGCCCTTGTCATCAAAATGCACCAAGAACCCTGTAATCACAAGGCTCCATGCCCTTTTTCATCTCAATAATCCATGAACCTTGTCATCACAATGCACCATTCCCATCATCATAATGCTTCATGCTATTGTCATCACAATGAAATCAAAATGCTCCATGACCTCTGTCATCACAATGCTCCAAACCCTTGTGATCACAATGTGCCATAACACTTGTCATCACAACGCCCCATGATGCTCATCATCACAATTATCCATGGGCTTCTCATCACAATGCTCCATGACCTTTGTCATCACAATGCTCAATACACTTGTCATCACAATGCTCCCTGACACTTGTCATCAGTATGCTCCTTGAACCCTGTCATGACAAGGCTCCATGCCTTTTTCATCACCATGACCCATGCCCTTTTCATCACAATGCTCCAAGACCCCTGTAATCACAATGATCCATGCCCCTTTTCATCAGAATGCTCCATGAGACTTGTCATCACAAGGCTCCATGGTCTCTCATCACAATGCTCCAGGATATTGTCATCACAATGCCCCATTCCCTTGTCATCACAATGCTCCATGACCCCAGTCATCACAATACTCCATGACATTTTCAGTCCAATGCTCCATGACCTTCTCATCACAATGCTCCCTGTCCCTTGTCATCACAATGCTCCATGACCACAGTCATCACAACACTTCATGACCCCTGACAACACAATGATCCGGGACTCCTGTCATCAATATTCTCCATGACACTTGTCATCACAATGATCCATGCCCTTGTCATCCCAAGGCTCAATGACCCCTCTAATCACAATGTTCCGTGACGCTTGTCATCACAGTGCTCCATGACCCTTGTCATAACAATTCTCCATGCCTTTCTCAGCAAAATGCTACATGACCTTGTCATCACAATGCTCCATGCGCTTGTCATCACAATCCTCCATGAAACTTGGGATCATATTGCTTCATGCCTTTGTCCTTAAAATGCTCCATGCTCCTTGAAATCAAAATGATCCATGACCTATCTCATCACAATGCTCTAAACACTTGTGATCACAATGTTCCATAACACTTGTCATTACAATGCTCCATGATGCCTGTCATCACAATACTCCATGCCCTTTTCATCACAGTGCTCCATGAAGTTTGTCATCACAATGCTCAAAACACTTTTCATCACAATGCTCCCTGACACTTGTCGTCAGAATGCTCCTTGAATCCTGTCATGCAAAGGCCCCATGCCCTATTCATCACAATGCTCCATGCCACTGTCATCACAATACACCCCAAGCTTGTCATCAAAATGCTCCATGACCCTTGTCATCACAATGCTCCAGGATCCCTATCATCAGAATACTCCATGAATATTTTCAGTCCAATGCTTCATGACCTTCTCATCACAATGCTCCCTGTCCCGTGTCATCACAATGCTCCATGACCACAGTCATCACAACACTTCATAACCCCTGAAAACACAATGATCCGGAACTCTTGTCATCAATATTCTCCATGTCACTTGTCATCACAATGCTCAATGTCTTTGTTAGCAAAATGATACATGACCTTGTCATCACAATGCTCAATACATATTTCAACACAGTGCACCCTGACACTTGTTGTTGGAATGCTCCTTGAAAGCTGTCATGAAAATGCTCCATGCCTTTTTCATCACAATGCACCATGCCCTTTTCAAAACAATGTTGCATACCATTGTCATCACAATACACCCCAAGCTTGTCATCAGAATGCTCCATGGCCCTTGTCATCAGAATGCTCCATGACCCATGTCATCACAATACGCCATGCGCTTGTCAGCACAATGTTCCACAACATTGTCATCACAATGCTCCGTAAACCTTGTGATCACAATGCTCCATGCACTTCTCAGCACAATGCTCGCTCAAAACTGATATCACAATGTTCCATCACTAGTCATCACAATACTCCCAAACCCTTGTCATCACAATGTTCCATGACCCCTGTCATCACAATGCTACAGGCCCTTATGAACACAATGCTCCATGACCCCTGACATCACAATGCTCCATAACACCTGTCCTCAAAATGGAACATGACACTTTTCATCAAATAGCTACATGACCCTGTCATCAAAAACCTCCCTGCCTTTCTCATCAAAATGCACCACGCCCTTGTAATCAAAATGCTCCATGAACTTTGTCATCACAATGCTCCATGACCCTTGGCATCACAATGCTCCATGCTATTCTCATCACAATGCTCCATGAACACTCTCAGCACATTGCTCCATGCCCTTGTCATCACAAAGCTCCATGACACTTGTCATCACAATGCTCGATGAACTTATCATCACATTGCTCCATGCCATTGTCATTACAATCCTCCATGACCTATGTATCACAGTGTTCCGTTCCCTTGTCATCACAATGCTCCATGCCCACACTCATCACAATAATCCATTAAACATCTCAGAGCAATGCTCCATGACTTTGTCATCACAATGCTCCATTACCCCTGTCATCACAATGCTCCATTACTCCTGTCATAACAATGCTCCATGACCCCTGCCATCACAATGTTCCACGGCCTTGTCATCACAAGGCTCCATGATCCATGTCATCACAATGCCCCAAGACACGTGTAATCACAATGCTCCATGCCCTTGTCACCACAAAGCTCCATGATGCTTGTCATCAGAATGCTCCATGAACTTCTCATCACAATGCTCCATGCCCTTGTCATCACAATGCTCCAAGACCCCTGTAATCACAATGCTCCATGCCCCTTTTCATCTCAATGCTCCATGAACACTGTCATCACAATACACCATGCCCATCATCATAATGTTTCATGCTATTGTCATCAGAATGAAATCAAAATGCTCCATGACCTCTGTCATCACAAAGCTCCAAACCCTTGTGATCACAATGATCCATGATACTTATCATCACAACGCCCTATGACACTCATCATCACAATTATCCATGGGCTTCTCATCACAATGCTCCATGACCTTTGTCATCACAATGCTCAATACATTTGTCATCACAATGTTCCCTGACACTTGTCGTCAGTATGCTCCTTGAACCCTGTCATGACAAGGCTGCATGCCTTTCTCATCACAATGATCCATGCCATTTTCATCACAATGCTCAAAGATCCCTGTAATCACAACGCTCCGTGCCTTTGTCATCAAAATGCTCCATGACCACAGTTATCACAACACTTCATAACCCCTGACAACACAATGCTCCGGGACTCTTGTCATCAATATTCTCCAAGTCACTTGTCATCACAATGCTCAATGCCTTTGTTAGCAAAATGATACATGACCTTGTCATCACAATGCTCAATACATATTTCAACACAGTGCACCCTGACACTTGTTGTTGGAATGCTCCTTGAAAGCTGTCATGAAAATGCTCCATGCCTTTTTCATCACAATGCACCATGCCCTTTTCAAAACAATGTTGCATACCATTGTCATCACAATACACCCCAAGCTTGTCATCAGAATGCTCCATGGCCCTTGTCATCAGAATGCTCCATGACCCCTGTCATCAAAATGTTCCATGACACCTGTCATCACAATGATCCATGCCCTTTGTCATTAGAGTGCTCCATGACGCTCGTCATCATAATTATCCATTGTCATCTCATCACAGTGCTCCACGGTCTTGCCATCACAATGCTCCATGCCCTGGTCATCACAATGCTTCCTGTCCCTTGTCATCACAATTCTCAACGTCCTTGTCATCACAATGCTCCATGACACTGCTCATCACAATGTTACATGATCTTGTCATCACAATTCTCCATGCACTTGTAATCGCAATGCTCCATGAACACTGTCATAGCAAGCTCCATGCGCTTGTCATCACAATGCTTCACCACCTGGTCATCAAAATTCTCAATGGCCCTTGTCATCACAATGCTCCATGCCCTTTTCATCACAATGCTCCATACCATTTGTCACCACAATGCTCCAAGCACTTGTCATCAAAATGCTCCATTACCTTTGTCATCACAATCCTCCATGACACTCGGTATCACAATGCTCCATGCCATTGTCATCACAATGGACCATGACATATGTCATCACAGTGCTCCCTGACACCTGTCTGCACAATATTCCATGACATTGACATCACAGTGCTCCATGCCCTTGTCATCACTATGCGCCATGCCCACTGTCATTACAATAATCCATGAAACTTGTTAGACCAATGCTCCATGCCCCTGTCATCACAATACTCCAGGCATTTGTCAACACAATGCTCCATGAACCCTGTCATCACAATGCTCCGTGACTCCGGTCATCACCATGCTTCATGACCTTTGTCATCACAATGGTCCATGCCCTTGTCATCAAAAGGCTCTGTGACCTTTGTCACCACAATGCTCCATGAAATTTTCATCACAATGCTCTGTGACCCTTGTCATCACAATGCTCCATGTGCTTGTTAAGACAATGCTCCACAAACTTTTCATCACAATACTCCATAAACTTTCTCATCACAATGCTCCATGCAATTATCAAAATGCTCTCTCACCACAGATATCACAATGTTCCATCACTAGTCATCACAATACTCGCTCACTCCTATCATGAAAATGTTCCATGACCCCTGTCATCACAATGCTACATGCCCTTATGATCACAATGCTCCATGACCCCTGACAAAAGAATGATCCATAACCCCGGTCATCAAAATGTTCCATGATACTTTTTATCAAATTTCTCCATGACACTGTCATCACAATGCCCCATGCCATTCTCTTCACAATGCTCCATGAACCCTCTCATCACATAGCCTCATGCCCTTGTCATCACAATGGTCGATGAACTTATCATCACATTGTTCCATGCCATTATCATTACAATCCTCCATGACCTATGTATCACAGTGTTCCGTGCCCTTGTCATCACAATGCTCCATGCCCACTCTCATCACAATAATCCATGAAACTTTTCAGACCAATGCGCCATGACACCTGCCATCACAATGATCCACGGCCTTGTCATCACAAGGCTCCATGATCCATGTTAACACAATGCCCGAAGACATCTGTTATCATGATGCTCCATGCACTTGTCATCTCAAAGCTCCATGACGCATGTCATCAGAATGCTCCATGGCCTTCTCATCACAATGCTCCATGCCCTTGTCATCACAATGCTCCAAGAACCCTGTAATCCCAATGCTCCATGCCCCTTTTCATCTCAATGCTCCATGAACCCTGTCATCACAATTCACCATGCCCATCTTCATAATGCTTCATGCTATTGTCATCAAAATGAAATCAAAATGCTCCATGACCTCTGTCATCACAATGCTCCAAAGCCTTATGATCACAATGTTCCATAACACTTGTCATCACAAGGCCCCATGACACTCATCATCACAATTATCCATGGTCTTCTCATCACAATGCTCCATGACCTTTGTCATCACAATGCTCAATACACTTGTCATCACAATGCTCCCTGACACTTGTCGTCAGTATGCTCCTTGAACCCTGTCATGACAAGGCTCCATGCCTTTTTCATCACCATGATCCATGCCCTTTTCATCACAATGCTCCAAGACCCCTGTAATCACAATGTTCCGTGCCCTTGTCATCAAAAACCTCCATGACGCATGTCATCAGAATGCTCCATGGGCTTCTCATCACAATACTCCATGCCCTTGTCATCACAATTCTCCATGACCCCTGTCATCAAAATACTCCATGAACATTTTCAGTCCAATGCTACATGACCTTCTCATCACAATGCTGCCTGTCCCCTGTAATCACAGTCCTCCAAGACCACAGTCATCAGAACACTTCATGACCCCTGAAAACTAAATGAACTGTGACTCTTGTCATCAATATTCTCCATGTCACTTGTCATCACAATGCTCCATGCCTTTGTTAGAAAAATGATACATGATCTTGTCATCACAATGCTCATTACATATTTCAACACAGTGCACCCTGACACTTGTCAGAATGCTCCTTGAACCCTGTCATGAAAATCATCCTTGCCTTTTTCATCTCAATGCACCATGCCCTTTTCAAAACAATGTTCCATGCCATTGTCATCACAATACTCCACAAGCTTGTCATCAGAATGCTCCAGGGCACTTGTCATCACAATGCTTCATGACCCCTGTCATCACAATGCTCCATGCCCCTTGTCATTAGAGTGCCCCATGACGCAATTCATCACAATTATCCATTGGTGTCTCATCACAGTGCTCCACGGTCTTGTCATCACAATGCTCCATGTCCTGGTCATCACAATGATCCATGTCCCTTGTCATCACAATTCTCCACGTCCTTGTCCTCACAATGCTCCATGACACTACTCATCACAATGTTACATGTTCTTGTCATCACAATTCTACATGCACTTGTCATCACAATGCTTCAAGAACCCTGTCATAGAAAGCTCCATGCGCTTGTCATCACAATACTTCACGACCTTGTCATCAAAATTCTCAATATCCCTTGTCATCACAATGATCCATGCCCTTTTCATCACAATGCTCCATACCCCTTGTCATCACAGTGCTCCAAGCCCTTGTCATCAAAATGCTCCATTACCTTTGTCATCACAATCCTCCATGACACTTGGCATCACAATGCACCATGCCATTGTCATCACAATGGACCATGACATATGTCATCACAGTGCTCCCTGACCCCTGTCTTCACAATATTCCATGCCCTTGTCATCACAATGCTCCATGCCCTTGTCCGCAAAATGCGCCATGCCCACTGTCATCACAATAATCCATGAAACTTGTCAGACCAATGCTCCATGCCCCTGTCATCACAATACTCCAGGCATTTGTCAACACAATGCCCCATTAACGCTGTCATCACAATGCTACGTGACTCCATTCATCTCAATGTTTCAGGACCTTTGTCATCACAGTGGTCCAGGCTCTCGTCATCACAAGGCTCTGTGACCTTTGTCACCACAATGCTCCATGAACTTTTCATCTCAATGCTCTGTGACCCTTGTCATCACAATGCTCCATGTGCTCGTCAGCACAATGCTCCATGACCCAAGTCATCACAATTCGCCATGCGATTTTCAGCACAGTGTTCCACAACTTTGTCATCACAATGCTACATAAAACTTGTTATCCTAATGCTCCATGCACTTCTCATCAAAATCCTCTCACACCATTGATATCACAATGTTCCATCACTAGTCGTCACAACACTCCCAAACCCCTGTCATCACAATGTTCCATGACACCTGTCATCACAATGCTACATGCCCTTATCATCACAATGCTCCATGACCCGTGACATCAAAATGTTCCACAACCCTTGTCATCAAAATGCTCCATGACACTTTTCATCACAATTATCCATGATCCCTGACATCACAATATTCCATAACCCCTGTCATCCAAATGTTCCATGACACTTTTCATCAAATAGCTCCATGACCCTGTCATCACAATGCTCCCTGCCCTTCCCATCACAATGCACCACGGCCTTGTCATCAAAATGCTCCATGCACGTTGTCATCACAAAGCTCCATGATGCTTGTCATCACAATGCTCGATGCCCTTCTCATCATAATGCTCCATGCCCTTATCATTACAATCTTCCATGACTCATGCATCACAGTGTTCCGTGCCCTTGTCATCACAATGCTCCGTGCCCACTCTCATCACAGTAATCGATGAAACTTTTCAGACCAATGTTCCATGCCCTTGTCATCACAATGCTCCATTACCCCTGTCATAACAATACTCCAGGACCCCTGCCATCACAATGATCCACGGCCTTATCATCAAAAGGCTCCATGACCCTTGTCATCACAATGCTCCAAGATCCCTGTCATCACAATGCTCCATTCCCTTGTGATCACAAAGCTCCATGACGCATGTCATCAGAATGCTCCATGGCCTTCTCATCACAATGCTCCATGCCCTTGTCATCACAATGCTCCAGGACCCCTGTAATCACAATGCTCCATGCCCCTTTTCATCTCAGTGGTCCATGAACCTTGTCATCACAATGCCCCATGGCCATCATCATAATGCTTCATGCTATAGTCATCAAAATGACATCAAAATGCTCCATGACATCTGTCATCACAATGCTCCAAACACTTGTGATCACAATGTTCCATAACATTTGTCATCACAACGCCCCATGACGCTCGTTATCACAATTATCCATGGTCTTCTCATCACAATGCTCCATGAACCCTGTCATCACAATGCTACATGACACCTGTCATCACAATGTTACATGACCCTTGTCATTACAGTGCTCCATGACGCTCGTCATCACAATTATCCATGGTCTTCTCATCACAATGCTCCACGGTCTTGCCATCACAATGCTCCATGCCCTGGTCATTAAAATGCTCCATATCCCTTGTCATCACAATTCTCCACGTCCTTGTCATCACAATGCTCCATGACACTTCTCATCACAATGTTACATGCTCTTGTCATCACAATTCTCCATGCAATTGTCATCGCAATGCTCCATGAACCCTGTCATTGCAAGCTCCATATTCTTGTCATCACAATGCTTCATGACCTTGTCATCAAAATTCTCAATGACCCGTGTCATCACAATGCTCCATGCACTTTTCATCACAATGCTCCATGACCCTTGTCATCACAATGCTCCAAGACCTTGCCATCACAATGCTCCATTGCCTATGTCATCACAATCCTCCATGACATTTGGCTTCACAATGATCCATGCCATTGTCATCACAATGCACAATGACATATGTCATCACAATGCTCCCTGACACCTGTCTTCACAATACTCCATGACCTTGACATCACAATGCTCCATGCCCTTGTCATCACAATGTGCCATGTCCACTGTCATCACAATAATCCATGAAAATTGTCAGACCAATGCTCCATGCCCCTGTCATCACAGTACTCCTGGCACTTGTCAACACAATGCTCCATGACCCCTGTCATCACAATGCTCCGTGACTCCAGTCATCACAATGCTTCATGACGTGTGTCATCACAATGGTCCATGCCCTAGTCATCACAAGGCTCTGTGACCTTTTCACCACAATACTTCATGAACTTTTCATCACAATGCTCTGTGACCCTTGTCATCACAATGCTCCATGCCCTGGTCATCACAATGCTCCATATCCCTTGTCATCACAATTCTCCACGTCCTTGTCATCACAATGCTACATGACACTTCTCATCACAATGTTACATGCTCTTGTTATAACAATTCTCCTTGCACTTGTCATCACAATGCTCCATGAACCCTGTCATAGCAAGCTCCATGTGCTTGTCATCACAATGCTTCAAGAACTTGTCATCCAAATGCTCAATGGCCCTTGTCATCACAATGCTCCATGCCCTTGTCATCAAAATGCTCCATTACCTTTGTCATCACAATCCTCCATGACACTTGGCATCACAATGCACCATGCCATTGTCATCACAATGGACCATGACATATGTCATCACAGTGCTCCTTAACACCTGTCTTCACAATACTCCATGACCTTGTCATCACAATGCTCCATGCCCTTTTCCGCAAAATGTGCCATGCCCACTGTCATCACAATAATCCATGAAACTTGTCAGACCAATGCTCCATGCCCCGGTCATCACAATACTCCAGGCATTTGTCAACACAGTGCTCCATGACCCCTGTCATCACAATGCTCAGTGACTCCATTCATCACAATGCTTCATGACCTTTGTCATCACAGTGGTCCAGGCCCTCGTCATCACAAGGCACTGTGACCTTTGTCACCACAATGCTCCATGAACTTTTCATCTCAATGCTCTGTGACCCTTGTCATCACAATGCTCCATGCGCTCGTCTGCACAATGCTCCTTGACCCATGTCATCACAATTCGCCATGCGATTTTCAGCAGAATGTTCCACAACCTTGTCATCACAATGCTACATAAGCCTTGTTATCCCAATGCTCCATGCACTTCTCATCAAAATGCTCTCTCAACATTGATATCACAATGTTCCATCACTAGTCGTCACAATACTCCCAAACCCCTGTCATCACAATGTTCCATGACCCCTGTCATCACAATGCTACATGCCCTTATCATCACAATGCTCCATGACCCCTGGCATCAAAATGTTCCATAACCCCTGTCATCAAAATGCTCCATGACCCTTTTCATCACAATGATCCATGACCCCTTACATCACAATGGTCCATAACACCTGTCATCCAAATATTCCATGACACTTTTCATCAAATAGATCCATGACGCTGTCATCACAATGCTCCCTGCCCTTCTCTTCACAATGCACCATGGCCTTGTCATCAAAATGCTCCATGAACTTTGTCATCACAATGCTCCATGACGCATGTCATCAGAATGCTCCATGGCCTCCTCATCATAATGCTCCATGCCTTTGTCATCACAATGCTCCAGGACCCCTGTAATCACAATGCTCCATGCCCATTTTAATGTCAGTGGTCCATGAACCTTGTTGTCACAATGCCCCATGCCCATCATTATAATGCTTCATGCTATAGTCATCAAAATGGAATCAAAATGCTCCATGACCTCTGTCATCACAATGTTCCAAACCCTTGTGATCACAATGTTCCATAACACTTGTCTTCACAACGCCCCATGACGCACATTATCACAATTATCCATGGTCTTCTCATCACAATGCTCCATGGCCTTTGTCATCACAATGCTCCATACACTTGTCATCACAATGCTCCCTGAAACCTGTCGTCAGTATGCTCCTTGAACCCAGTCATGACAAGGCTCCTTGCCTTTTTCATCACAAAGATCCATGCCTTCTTCATCACAATGCACCAAGACCCCTGTAATCACAATGCTCCATGCCCTTGTCATTACAAAGCTCCATGACGCATGTCAACAGAATGCTCCATGGCATTTTATTCACAATGCTCCATGCTTTTGTCATCACAATGCTCAAAGACCACAGTAATCACAATGCTCCATGCCCCTTTTCATCAGAATGCTCCATGTGACTTGTCATCAAAAGGCTCCATGGTCTTCTCATCATAATCCTTCAGGACCTTGTCATCACAATGCTCAATTCCCTTGTCATCACAATGCTGCATGACCACTGTCATCACAATACTCCATGAATATTTTCAGCCCAATGCTCAATTAAATTCTCATCACAATGCTCCATGACCACTGTCATCACAAGAGTCCCTGACCCGTGACAACACAATGATCCAGGATTCTTGTCATCAAAATGCTCCATGACACTTGTCATCACAATGATCCTTTCTCTTGACATCCCAATGCTCCATGACCCCTGTAATCACAATGCTCCGTGACACTTGTCATCACAGTGCTCCATGACCCTTGTCATCACAATGCTCCATGCATTTGTTAGCAAAATGATACATGACCTTGTCATCACAATGCTCAATACACATTTCAACACAGTGCACCATGACACATGTTGTCAGAATGCTCCTTGAAACCTGTCATGAAAATGCTCCATGCCTTTTTCATCTCAATGCCCCATGCCCTTTTCAAAAAAATGCTCCATGCCATTTTCATTACAATACTCCACAAGCTTGTCATCAGAATGCTCTATGACCCTTGTCATCAAAATGCTCCATGACCCCTGTCATCACAAGGCTCCTTGACACCTGTCATCACAATGCTCCATGCCCGTTGTCATTAGAGTGCTCCATGACACTCATCATCACAATTATCCATTGTCGTCTCATCACAGTGCTCCACGGTCTTGCCATCACAATGCTCCATGCCCTGGTCATCACAATGCACCATGTCCCTTGTCATCAAAATTCTCCACGTCCTAGTCATCCTAATGCTCCATGACACTACTCATCACAATGATACATGCTCTTGTCATCACAATTCTCCATGCACTTGTCATCACAATGCTCAATGCCCTTGTCGTCACAATGCTCCATGACCCTTGTCGTCACAATGCTCCATTACCTATTTCATCACAATCCTCCATGACACTTGTCATCACAATGCTCCCTGACACCTGTCGTCAGAATGCTCCTTGAAACCTCTCATGAAAAGTCTCCATTCCTTTTTCATCACAATGATCCATGTCCTTTTTATCACAATGCTCCATGCAATTGTCATCACAATACTCCACAAGCTGGTCCTCAGAATGCTCCATGACCCTTGTCATCACAATGCTCCATGACACCTGTCATCACAATGTTCCATGCCCCTTGTTATTGCAGTGCTCCACGACGTTCATCATCACAATTATCCATTGTCATCTCATAACAGTACTCCACGGTCTTGCCATCACAATGCTCCATGCCCTGGTCATCACAATGCTCTATGTCCCTTGTCATCACAATTCTCCACGTCCTTGTCATCACAATGATCCATGACACTACTCATCACAAAGTTACATGCTCTTGTCATCACAATTCTCCATGCACTTGTCATCACAATGCTCCATGAACCCTTTCATAGCAAGCTCCATGCACTTGTCTTCACAATGCTTCACGACCTTGTCATCAAAATTCTCAAAGACCCTTGCCATCACAATGCTCCATGCACTTGTCATCACAATTCTCCATGGCCACTGTCATCACAATGCTCCAAGCCATTGTCATCACAATGCTCCATTACCTTTGTCATCACAGTCCTCCATGACACTTGGCATCACAATGCTCCATGACATTGTCATCAAAATGGACCATGACATATGTCATCACAAGGCTCACTGACACCTGTCTTCACAATACTCCATGAGCTTGACCTCACAATGCTCCATGCCCTTGTCATCACAATTCGACATGCCCACTGTCATCACAGTAATCCATGAAACTTGTCAGACCAATGCTCCATGCCCCTCTCATCACAATATTCCAGGCACTTGTCAACACAATGCTCCATGACCCCTGTCATCACAATGCTCAGTGACTCCAGTCATCACAATGCTTCATGACCTTTGTCATCACAATGGTCCATGCCCTCGTCATCACAAGGCTCTGTGACCTTTGTCACCACAATGCTCCATGAAATTTTCATCACAATGCTCTGTGACCCTTGTCATCACAGTACTCCATGTGCTTGTCAACACAATGCTCCATGACCCATGTCATCACAATGTGCCGTGCGCTTGTCAGCACAATGCTCCACAACCTTGTCATCACAATGCTCCATAAATCGTGTGATCACAATGCTCCATGCACTTCTCAGCACAATGCTCTCTCACTACTGATATCACAATGTTCCATCATTAGTCATCACAATACTCCCAAACCGTTGTCATCACAATGTTCCATGACCCCTGTCATCACAATGCTCCATAACCCCTTTCATCAAAATGTTCCATGACCCTTTTCATCAAATAGCTCCATGACACTGTCATCAAAAACCTCCCTGCCCTTCTCATCAAAATGCACCACACCCTTCTCATCAAAATGCTCCATGAACTTTGTCATCACAATGCTCCATGACCCTTGGCATCACAATGTTCCACGGCCATGTCATCACAAGGCTCCATGATCCATGTCATCACAATGCCCCAAGACACCTGTAATCACAATGCTCCATGCCCTTCTCACCACAAAGCTCCAAGAACCCTGTAATCACAATGCTCCATGCCCCTGTTCATATCAATGCTCCATGAACCCTGTCATCACAATGCTCCAAACCCTTGTGATCACAAAGTTCCATAATACTTGTCATCACCACACCCCAAGACGCTCATCATCACAGTTATCTATGGGCTTCTCATCACAATGCTCCTTGACATTTGTCATCACAATGCTCAATACACTTGTCATCACAATGCTCCCTGACACTTGTCTTCAGTATGCTCCTTGAACCCGGTCATGACAAGGCCCCATGCCTTTTTCATCACAATGATCCATGCCCTTTTCATCACAATGCTCCAAGACCCCTGTAATCACAATGCTCCATGCCATTGTCATCAAAAAGCTCCATGACGCATGTCATCAGCATGCTCCATGGCTTTCTCATCACAATGCTCCATGCCCTTGTCATCACAATGCTCCAAGACCCCTGTAATCACAATGATCCATGCCCCTTTTCATCAGAATGCTCCATGAGACTTGTCATCACAAGGCTCCATGGTCTCTCATCACAAT
Organism: Mesoplodon mirus; assembly: GCF_964341445.2. Lineage (NCBI taxonomy): Eukaryota > Metazoa > Chordata > Mammalia > Artiodactyla > Ziphiidae > Mesoplodon > Mesoplodon mirus. The sequence continues at coordinate 69,333 of NW_028295212.1, forward strand.
GCTCCAGGATCATGTAATCACAATGCCCCATTCCCTTGTCATCACAATGCTCCATGACCCAGTCATCACAATATTCCATTAATATTTTCAGTCCATTGTTCCATGACCTTCTCATCACAAAGCTCCCTGTACCCTGTCATCACAATGCTCCATGACCACAGTCATCAGAACACTTCATGACCCCTGACAACACAATGATCCGGGACTCTTGTCATCAATATTCTCCATGACACTTGTCATCACAATGATCCATGCCCTTGTCATCCCAATGCTCAATGACTCCTGTAAACACAATGTTCCGTGACGCTTGTCACAACAGTGCTCCATGACCCTTGTCATAACAATTCTCCATGCCTTTCTCAGCAAAATGCTACATGACATTGTCATCACAATGCTCCATGTGCTTGTCATCACAATCCTCCATGAAGCTTGGGATCACATTGCTTCTTGCCCTTGTCCTCACAATGCTCCGTGCTCCTTGAAATCAAAATGATCCAAGACCTCTGTCATCACAATGCTCCAAACCCTTGTGATCACAATGTTCCAGAACACTTGTCATCACAGTGCTCCGTGATGCCTGTCATCACAATACTCCATGCCCTTTTCATCACAATGATCCATGACGTTTGTCATCACAATGCTCAATACACCTTTCATCACAATGCTCCCTGACTCTTGTCATCTGAATGCTGCTTGAATCCTGTCATGAAAAGGCTCCATACCCTTTTCAACACAATGCTCCATGACATTGTCATCACAATAATCCACAAGCTTGTCATCAGAATGCTCCATGACCCTTGTCATCACAATGCTCCATGACCCCTCTCATCACAATGCTCCAAGACACCTGTTATCACAATTCTCCATGACCCTTGTCATTACAGTGCTCCATGACGCTCGTCATCACAATTATCCATGGTCTTCTCATCACAATGCTCCACCTTCTTGCCATCACAATGCTCCATGCCCTGGTCATCACAATGCTCCATATCCCTTGTCATCACAATTCTCCACGTCCTTGTCATCACAGTGCTCCATGACACTTCTCATCAGAATGTTACATACTCTTGTCATCACAATTCTGAATGCACTTGTCAACACAGTTCTCCATGAACCCTGTCACTGCAAGCTCCATGCACTTGTCATCACAATGATTCACGACCTTGTCAACAAAATTCTCAGTGACCCTTGTCATCATAATGCTCCATGCCATTGTCATCACAATGCACCATGACCCTTGTTATCACAATGCACCAAGCTCTTGCCATCACAATGCTCCATTACCTTTGTCATCACAATCATCCATGACACTTGGCATCACAATGCTCCATGCCATTGTCATCAAAATGCTCCATGAGACTTCTCACCACAAGTCTCCATTACCCCTGTCATAACAATGCTCCATGACCCCTGCCATCACAATGATCCACGGCCTTGTCATCACAATCCTCCATGACCCTTGTCATCACAATGCTACTAGCACTTGTCATCACAATGCACAACTACCTTTGTCATCACAATCCTCCATGACACTTGGCATCACAATGCTCCATGCCATTGTCATCATAATGGACCATGACATATGTCATCACAATACTCCCTAACACCTGTCTTCACAATACTCCATGACTTTGCCATCACACTGCTCCATGCCCTTGTCCTCATAATGTGCCATTCCCACTGTCATAACAATAATCCATGAAATTTGTCAGACCAATGCTGCATTCCCATGTCATCACAATGATTCATGGACTTGTCATCAGAATGCTCCATGACCACGTCATCACAATGCTCCGTGACTCAGCCATCACAATGCTTCATGACCTATGTCATCACAATGGTCCATGCCCTCGTCATCAAAAGGCTCTCTGACATTTGTCACCACAATGATCCAAGAACTTATCATCACAAATCTCCAAGACCCTTGTCTTCACAATGCTCCATGCCATTGTCAGCACAATGCTCCATGACCCTTGTCATCACAATTCTCCATGCGCTTGTCAGCACAATGGCCATGACCCATGTCATCACAATGCTTCATGCCCTTATCATCACAATGCTCCATGACCCCTGACATCACAATGTTCCGTAACCCGTGTCATCTAAATGCTCCATGACCTTTTCATAACAAAGCTCCATGACCCCTGACATCACAATGTTCCATAACAAATGTCATCAAAATGTTCCATGACCCTTTTCATCAAATTGCTCCATGACCCTGTCATCACAGTGCTCCCTGCCCTTCTCATCACAATGCACCACGCCCTTGTCATCAAAATGCTCCATGACCTTTTTCATCACAAAGTTCCATGACCGTTTGCATTATAATTCTCCATGCCATTGTCATCACAATGCTGCATTAACCCTGTCATAACAATGCTCCATGAACAATGCCATCACAATGTTTCACAGGCTTGTCATCACAAGGCTCCATGACCGTTGTCATCACAATGCTCCAAGACCCCTGTAATCACAATGCTCCATGCCCTTTTACATCTAAATAGACCATGAACACTGTCTTCACAATGCACCATGCCCATCATCATAATGCTTCATGCTATTGTCATCACAATGAAATCAAAATCCTTCATGACCTCTGTCATCACAATGCTCCAAACCCTTGTGATCACAATATTCCATAACACTTGTCATCACAATGCCCCATGACGCTCATCATTACAATTATCCATGGGCTTCTCATCACAATGCTCCATGACCTTGTCATCACAATGCTCAATACACTTGTTATCACAATGCTCCCTGACACTTTTCGTCAGTATGCTCCTTGAACCCTGTCATGACAAGGCTCCAAGCCTTTTTCATCACAATGATCCATGCTCTTTTCATCACAATGCTCCAAGACCCCTGTAATCACAATGCTCCATGCTCTTGTCATCACAAAGCTCCATGACGCATGTCATCAGAATGCTCCATGGCCTTCTCATCACAATGCTCCATGCCCTTGTCATCACAATTCTCCATGACCAGTGTCATCACAACGCTCCATGACCCCTGACAACACAATGATCCGGGACTCTTGTCATCAATATGCTCTATGAACCTTGTCATCACAATGATCCATTCCCTTCTCATCCCAATACTCCATGACCCCTGTAATCACAAGGCTCCGTGACGCTTGTTATCACAGTGCTCCATGACTGTTGTCATCACAATGCTCCATGCCTTTGTCAGCAAAATGTTATATGACATTGTCATCTTAATGCTCCATGTGTTTGTCCTAACAATTCTCCATTACCATTGTCATCACAATCCTCCATGAACCTTAGGATCACGTTGCTTCATGCCCTTGTCATCATAATGCTCCATGACCATTGTCATCACAATGGTCAATACACTTGTCATCACAAGGCTCCCTGACACTTGTCGTCAGAATGCTCCTTGAACCCTCTCATGTAAATGCTCCATGCCGTTTTCATCACAATGCTCCATGCCATTGTCATCACAATACTCCACAAGCTTGTCATCAGAATTCTCCATGACACAATTCATCACAATGCTCCGTGACCCCTGTCATCACAATGGTACATGACACCTGTCATCACAATGCTCCAAGCCCTTGTCATCACAATGCTCCATTACCTTTGTCATCACAAACTCCATGACACTTGGCATCACAATGCTCCATGAACACTCTCATCATATTGCTCCATGCCCTTGTCGTCACAAAGCTCCATGACGCTTGTCATCACAATGTTCGATGCCATTCTCATCACAATGCTACATGCCCTTGTCATGATAATCCTCCATAACCCATGTATCACAGTGTTCCATGCTCTTGTCATCACAATGCTCCATGCCCACTCTCATCACAATAATCCATGAAAGTTTTCAAACCAATGCTCCATGCCTTTGTCATCACAATGCTCCATTACCCCATCATAACAATGCTCCATGACCTCTGCCATCAAAAGCTTCCAAGGCCTTGTCATCACAAGGCTCCATGACCCTTGTCATCACAATGCTCCAAGACCCCTGTAATCACAATGCTCCATGCCCTTGTCATCACAAAGCTCCATGACGCATGTCATCAGAATGCTCCATGGGATTCTCATCACAATGCTCCAAGACCCCTGTAATCACAATGCCTCATGCCCATTTTCATCTCAATGCTCCATGAACCCTGTCATCAAAATGCACCATGCCCATCATCATAATGCTTCATGCTATTGTCATCACAATGAAATCAAAATGCTCCATGACCACTGTCATCACAATGCTCCAAACCCTTGTGATCACAATGTTCCATAACACTTGTCATCACAACGCCCCATGACGCTCGTTATCACAATTATCTATGGTCTTCTCATCACAATGCTCCATGACCTTTGTCATCACAATTCTCAATACACTTGTCATCACAATGCTCCCTGACACTTGTCATCAATATGCTCCTTGAACCCTGTCATGACAAGTCTCCATGCCTTTTTCATCCCAATGATCCATGCCCTTTTCATCACAATGCTCCAAAAACCCTGTAATCAAAATGCTCCATGAACTCGACATCACAAAGCTCCATGACACATGTCATCAGAATGCTCGATGGCCTTCTCATCACAGTGCTCCATGCCCTTGTCATCACAATGCTCCAAGACACCTGTACTCACAATGCTCCATGCCCCTTTTCATCAGAATGCTCCATGAGACTTCTCAACACAAGGCTCCATGGTCTTCTCATCACAGTGTTCCAGGACCTTGTTATCACAATGCTCCATTCTCTTGTCATCACAATGCTCCATGACACCTGTCGTCACAATACTCCATGAATATTTTCAGCCCAATGCTCCATGACATTCTCATCACAATGCTCCATGACCACCGTCATCACAATGCTCAATGTCCCCTGTCATCACAACACTCCATGACCTCTGACAAAACAATGAGCCGGGACTCTTGTCATCAAAATGCTCCATGACACTTGTCATCACAGTGATCCATGCCCTTGTCATCCCAATGCTCCATGACCCCAGTAATCACAATGCTCCATGACGCTTGTCATCACAGTGCTAAATAACCCTTGTCATCACAATGCTCCATGCCTTTTTCATCCGAAGGCTCCATGACCCCTGTAAACACAATGCTCCATGCCTTTGCCAGCAGAGTGATAAATGACCTTGTCATCACAGTGCTCCATGCGCTTGTGATCAAAATACTCCTTTACCATTGTCATCACAATCCTCCATGAACCTTAGGATCACATTGCTTCATGCCCTTGTTATCACAATGCTCCATGCTCCTTGAAATCAAAATGATCCTTGACCTCTGTCATCACAATGCTCCAAACTCTTGTGATCACAATATTCCATAACACTTGTCATCACAACGCTCCATGATTCCTGTCATCACAATATTCCGTGCCCTTGTCATCACAATGCTCCATGACCTTTGTCATCACAATGCTCAATACACTTGCCATCACAATGCTCCCTGACACTTGTTGTCAGAATGCTCCTTGAACTGTGTCATGAAAAGGCTCCAAGCCTTTTTCATCACAATGCTCCATGCCATTGTCATCACAATACTCCACAAGCTTGTCATCAGAATGCTCCATGACACTTGTCATCACAATGCTCCATGACACCTGTCATCACAATGCTCCATGCCCCCTGTCATTACAGTGCTCCATGATGCTCGTCATCACAATTATCCATGGTTCTCTCATCACAATGCTCCACGGTCTTGCCATCACAATGCTCAATGCCATGGTCATCAAAATGCTCTATGACACTTCTCATCACAATGTTACATGCTCTTGTCTTCACAATTCTCCATGCAATTGTCATTGCAATGCTACATGACCCCTGTCATAGCAAGCTCCATGCGCTTGCCATCACAATGCTTCACGACCTTGTCATCAAAATTCTCAATGGCACCGGTCCTCACAGTGCTCCATGCCCTTGTCGTCACAATGCTCCATGACCCTTGTCATCACAATGATCCAAGCCCTGGTCATCACAATGCTCCGTTACCTTTGTAATCACAATCTTCCATGACACTTAGCATCACTATGCTCCATGCCATTGTCATCACAATGCACCATGACATATGTCATCACAATGCTCCCTGACACCTGTCTTCACAATACTCCATGACCTTGTCATCACAATGCTCCATGCCCTTGCCTTCACAATACTCCCTGCCCTTTTCATCACAATGCTCCAGGCCCATGCCATCACACTGCTCCATGCCCTTGTGATCTCAATGCACCATGCCCACTGTCATCACTATAATCCATGAAACTTGTCAGACCAATGCTCCATGCCCCTGTCATCACAATGCTCCATGGCCTTGTCATCATAATGCTCCATGACCCCTGTCAACACAATGCTCCGTGACTCCAGTCATCACAATGCTTCATGACCTTTCTCATCACAATGGTCCATGCCCTCGTCATCACAAGGCTCTGTGACATTTGTCACCACAATGCTCCTTGAACTTTTCATCACAATGCTCCATGAACTTTGTCATCACAATGCTCCATGCTTTTGTCAGCACAATGCTCCATGACCCTTGTCGTCAAAATGCTCCATGCTTTGTCAGCAAAATGCTCCATGACCCTTGTCATCGCAATGTGCCATGCGCTTGTCATCACAATGCTACACAACCTTGTCATCACAATGCTCCTTAAAACTTGTCATCACAATGCTCCATGCACTTCTCATCAAAATGCTCTCTCACCACTGATATCACAATGTTCGATCACTAGTCATCACAATACTCCCTCACCCCTGTAATCACAATATTCCATGACCCCTGTCATCACAATGCTAAATACCTTTATCATCACAATGCTCCATGACCCCTGACATCACAATGTTCCATAACCCCTGTCATCAAAAAGCTCCATGACCCTTTTCATCGCAATGCTCCATGACACCTGATATCACAATGCTCCATACTCCCTGTCATCAAAATGTTCCATGACCCTTTTCATCAAATTGCTCCATGACATTTTCATCACAATGCTCCCTGCCCTTCTCATCAAATTGGACCATGCCCTTGTCATCAAAATGCTCCATGTCCCTTGTCATCACAAAACTCCATGACCCTTGGCATAACAATGCTCCATGCCATTGTCATCACAATGCTCCATGACGCTTGTCATCACAATGCTCAATGCCCTACTAATCACAATGCTCCATGCCCTTGTCATTACAATCCTCCAAAACGCATGTATCACAGTGTTCCGTGCCCTTGTGATCACAATGCTCAATGCCCACTCTCATCACAATAATCCATGAAACTTTTCAGACCAGTGCTCCATGCCCTTGTCATCACAATGCTCCATTACGCCTGTCATAACAATGCTCCATGACACCTGCCATCAAAATGATCCACGGCCTTCTCATCACAGGAATCCATGACCCTTGTCATCACAATGCTCCAAGACCCCTGTAATCACAGTGCTCCACGAACCCGGTAATCCCAATGTTTCATGCCCTTGTCATCACAAAGCTCCATGACTCATGTCATCAGAATGCTCCATGGCCTTCTCATCAGAATGCTCCATGGCCTTGTCATCACAATGCTCCAAGACCCCTGTAATCACAATGCTCCATGCCCCTTTTCATCTCAATGATCCATGAACCCTGTCATCACAATGCACCATGCCTATCATCATAATCCTTCATGCTATTGTCATCACAATGAAATCAAAATGCTCCATGACCTCTGTCATCACAATGCTCCAAACCCTTGTGATCACAGTGTTCCATAATACTTGTCATCACAACGCCCCATGACGCTCGTCATCACAATTATCCATGTTCTTCTCATCACAATGCTCCATGACCTTTGTCATCACAATGCTCAATACCCTTGTCATCGCAATGCTCCCTGACGCTTGTCATCAGTATGCTCCTTGAACCCTGTCATGACAAGGCTCCATGCCTTTTTCATCACAATGCTCCAAGACCCGGGTAATCTCAATGCTCCATGCCCTTGTCATCTCAAAGCTCCATGACACATGTCATCAGTATGCTCCATGGCCTTCTTATCACTATGCTCCATGCCCTTGTCATCACAATGCTCCAAGACCACTGCAATAACAATGCTCCATGCCCCTTTTCATCTTGTTTGACCAAATTTCAAAAAAGAAGTGAAGAATGAACCTACCTGCCAGGAAGGGACATCGTGGGGTGCAGCATCCAGTCAGATTAGGGCTCTGCATCTCCTGCTCAGAAACCTTCGCCACCTGTCTCATGGTGTTGCTGGCAGCTGAGCAGCCCTGGAGAAGGCAATCTTGTATCCAGACCTCCCAGAGAAGCAGGGGAGTTCCCCGGAAGAGGTTGCTCACACCCTGGCATGTTCTGAGTGCCTCCTGCCATCAGCTCTGAGCAGGCCCTGGACTCTGGGCCCCGTGGTGGGGAAGGGCTGGACGATACATATGCACTGCTGTGGGGCCTGCAGAGCCGGTGCCCAGGCAGGGTGAGCTCTGAAGGAGAAGGCTTCCACAGTCCCCAACAATCTCCGCATGGTGTCCCATTCCGTGCCAAAACCCTGCCACCCACAGCGAGAAGACCCAGCCACTAGAAAGTCCAGAATGGGCCCCGCCCTTTGCCTTTGGGCTGGGGTTTCTCCACCAGCTGGGCTTGCATGTGCCCCCTGCCTCACCCACTGCCCCGCCTGCCCTTTCTCTGTGACACGTACAATGGACATGTCACAGAGGCAGGCAGAGCCGTCAGATATAAAAGGAGTGAGAAGCTCTCCCACTGTCACTCTCTGCTCTCAGATCAGGCACGCAGCAGCTCTGATATGGAAGCCATGGACACCACACCTCCTTCCCACACCATCATCTACCATTCTGCTCCTGTTTTCCACAGCACCCCATTTACGGCTTTGGCGGGCATCTGTGCTTCAGCAGGCAGCACGTCTGACCCCAAACCTATGGACACCACACCTCCTTCCCACACCATCATCTACCATTCTGCTCCTGTTTTCCACAGCACCCCATTTACGGCTTTGGCGGGCATCTGTGCTTCAGCAGGCAGCACCTCAGACCCCAAACCTATGGACACCACACCTCCTTCCCACGCTGTCATCTTCCATTCTGCTCCTGCTTTCTCTAGCACCCGTTCACGGCTTTGGCAGTCATGGCGTTGGCGGGCGTCGGTGCTTCGGCAGGCAGCACATCTGACACCAAAGCTACGGACACCTCACCTCCTTTCCAGGCTGACAAGACCCAACAGATATAAAGCAGAAAAAAATAATAAAAAAATAAAAAAACAGAAAACAGACAAACAAAAAAACAAAACAAAAAAAAAAAATTGACCAACACTTCAATGTTATGACAGAAAGTTGAGTAAGGTATACATGTGGAATTTCATTTATTATTATTAAAAAGCACAACTGTAGTGCTTAGACTATAACAAGTACTATTCTAAGTCCTTACCAAATATTAACCCACATATTCCTCATAATGGCAACCCTATAGGCAGGTAATGTTCTTTTTTTTGTGGTACACAGGCCTCTCACTGTTGTGGCCTCTCCCATTGCGGAGCACAGGCTCTGGATGTGCAGACTCAGTGGCCATGACTCACGGGCCCAGCGACTACACGGCATGTGGGATCCTCCCAGATATGGGCACGAACCCGTGCCCCCTGCATCAGCAGACGGACTCCCAACCACTGCACCACTATGGAAGCCCGGCAGGTAATATTCATAATATTTACTTTGGGGGGGGAAACTGAGGCCCAGAGATGTTGAATAGCTTGCCTAATGCCACACAGTAAGTAGGTGGCAAAAACCCAGGATTAAAACCAGACCATCTAGACTTTCATCACTTTGCTGTGTCACTTTATTATAAGTTGTGTTTAGGGAAGGGACTAAATTGGCAAGACTCTGAATTCAAAGGAGAAGGGAGAAATGAGAAAATGAGTGATCCTAGAAACTAGAGAAGATTTAGGCTCAGAAATTTCTGGTGATGAGACCCGGAAGATCAAGAACTTGGTTGGAATATTAACTTGGGGTAGTATCTGAATCCATTGAGAAATGGTTTTGTTTTCTGTAAAATTTAGAAAGGCCAGTTGGATGAAGACAAATGAAGAAAAAAGGAAGGAAAAGGAAAAGGTGCCTTAAGTGAGACATAACCACTTCACTCTAAGTACTAGGCGTGTGGTCCTGTGGGAAAGGATGGAGCTCTCTCTACGAGGTTTGTCACCAGGATGAACAAGGAAAAACATGGCAACCATTGTACTGGTTTTGATGATCCCTCAAAACCACGGCTTCAGTTTCCAATAATGACTTACGGTAGCATAACTACTGTGTGTCAGACATGCCACTATGTGTGTTTCCAGTCACACATTTGAATTGGAGAAAAGGTTCAATAGTCTTATCTACCTAAGATCACACAGAGGGTGGGAGAGCCCGTTTTTAAACCATCTGTCTCCAATTCCAGGTGCCAGGAGCCAGACTCAGCCTACAGGTCTCTTCTGCTCGCCTGGAAGTGAAACCATGTGTCATGATTAGTGAAATCCTGTCTTCACTCATCAAGGTACCTTGAACACTTGCATGTCCTCCAAGTAGCATGTAGCAGAAGCAATAAGATGTTTGCCCCGGTATTGTCCAGGAACATGGAATCAGCTGTGCCTAGTTAGGCGGAGCTGGTTTAGAGTGGAGAGGACCACCGATCTTCCACCTGGGCAAGTGCCTTTTGACCTTCTGCCATCAGAGGGCCAAAAACTCCAACCTGAGAATGTGCTGAGCCCTGTAGCCTATTACAGCAGCTCAGAACAATGATGAGCACATCTTTTTCCAATCACCATTCCTCATGCTCCCCATGACCCATACTGCCCTGCTTCTTTATTCTTTATCCCACAGATACCCCAAGCCCCTTGCCTTCGGGAAGGAGGATTTGACACGTATTCTCACGTCACTTCCTCGCTTGGCTGCACTGTGAATAAACCTCCTCTTTGCTTCAAACCTCAGCATCTCAGTGTTTTGGCTTGCTGCACCTCAGACGCAATGGTTGGGAGCAGTGGTAAAGGTCCCTTGCCTGTAAGGGAAGCTGGTGCCTAGTAGTGACTTTGCGGATGTTTTCTCCTCCCGGGGTGCAGACGTCCTGCTCTTCCAGAAAGGGAGAAATGCAGGAGCTGGACCCTTGCCCTCAGCATCACCATCACCTAGGAGCTTCTTAGAAGCACAGAATCCAGGCCCCACCCAGAACTACTGAATACCAGCCTGCATTTAACAAGATCCCCAAGAGAGGCACACCCATATGAAAGTTGGAGAGGCACCAAGCTGTCATCCTCTTCTCCGCAGCTAATGAAAACCAAGCAAAGATTCATCCCGAGCCTACTCTGCCTCAGTCACTTGGATATCACATGAGCTCATTTAATCCTTCCCAGAACCTGCAAATGAGACTGCCCATTCCACGGAGCAATTAAGACCGTGCGCCACAACTATTGAGCCTGCGCTCTAGAGCCCGTGAACCACAACTACTGAAGCCCACGCATATACACTCCATGCTTAGCAACAACGAGAAGCCACCCCAGTGAGAAGCCTGTGCACTGCAACAAAGAGTAGCCCCCACTCACTGCAACTAGAGAAAGCCCGTGCACAGCAATGAAGAGCCTATGCAGCCAAAAATAAATAAATACATAAAGCTGTTAAAAAATAAATAGTGTTTTAGTAACTTACTAAAAGGCACACAATCAGTAAATTTGAGCAAGAATTCAATCCCAAATCTGTCACACTGAAGTTTAAGCTAGTACTTGAGATTAATAAAAACAGTACTAAATTAAAAGTTCATATATATATATATATATATATATATATATATATATATATATATATATATATTTATTTATTTCATACTCTTTCACTAACACTCTTTGGAGATAAATCATTTCATTTATATGGACCATAGTTTTTACAACTATAATAGTTGGAAGCTTGACTAGATGATCTGTATGTACTCTTCCAATTCTAAAATGTTCCACTAATTTGGATTCCTACAATAATTGCTCTTGCAATACATGCATGTGGCCACCAAGTAGCAGTAGAGACTACTAGTTCCTTTTTTATCCCTAGTGGGGAGTGCATTTTGACATCAGACTTATCCGTCAATAGTACAACCTGTTAGTATAACTATAAAATAACAGAATAATCTGGTATTCTTTCCTGCAAAGCAGAAGCTTTACATTGTGTCTGTGAGTCGTATCACAATCACTTGTAGGTTTTGAAACATAGAGGAAATCCAGAACCCATTGAATGAGAATCTTCAGAGACAGGATTTGGGCATCTGGATTGTTGGGATCCCATCATTTATATATTTTATTTCATTTTATTTTTTGCCTAGGTACAATATTAGTCACATCCTTTTGAATCTTTAAAAGTTTCTTTTTGTTTTAAAATTTAGAATATTCCATAATCTTCACCTACTTGTCCTAAGGTGTTATCTGTTATGTGTATTCGATCTTGTGCTTCTCCTGGTTAAGACTTCATTATTTTCTTTTTTTTTCCAGGGCCCTGCCTCATGTCTTGCAGGATCTTAGTTCCCTGACCGGGGATTGGACTCAAGGGCCACAGCAGTGAAAGCGCCAAGTTCTAACCACTGGACCACCAGGGAATTCCCAAGGCTTCTGTTTTAAATGACTTTTTTCCCACTCTAATTCATTCCTGGGATGAATTTCATGCTTGAATATTAAAGCAACCTGGCATTACCAAAATAAAGCTACTTTGATTGGTGATAGATGTCACGGGGGCCGTGCCAACTGTGACAGTGCCCACGCTGACAAAGCCCATGGTGATACTTCCCATTGTGACAGTGCCCACGGTGACAAAGCCCATGGTGACGGTGCCCAAGATCACAGTGCCCATGGTGAGAGTGCTAACGGTGACTGTGCCCATGGTGACAGTGCCCAGTGTGACAACACCCATTGTGACAGTGCTCACAGTGTCCGTGATGATGATGACAGTGCCGATGGTGATAGTCCCAATAGTGAGAGTGCTCACGGTGAAACTGCCCATGGAGACACTGCCCATGGTGATAGTGCTCATCGTGACAACCCCTCGGAGGCAGGGCCAATGGTGAGAATCCCCGTGGTGACAGTTCTCACGGTGAAAGTGGCCCTGTTGAAATATCTCATGGTGACAGTGCTCATGGTGACAATGCTCATGGTGACAGTGCTCAAGGTGATAGTCTCCATGTTGACAGTGCACATGCTGACTGTTCTCACGGTGACAGTGCCTATGGTGATAATGCTCTTAGTGACAGTGCCCATTGTGACAGTGACCACGGTGAATGTTCTCACCGTGATAGTGCCCCTTGTGACAGTGTTCATGGTGACAGTCCGCATTGAGGCTGTGCCCGTGGTGACAGTGCTCAGTGTGATAGTGCTCACGGTGATAGTACTCACGTTGACAGGGCCAAGGTGACAATACCCATGGTGACAGTAATCATGGTGAAAGTGCCCATGGTGTCAGTTCTCATAGTGACAGTTCTTGTGACAGTGCTCATGGTGGCAGTGCTCGTGGTGAGAGTGCTCTCAGTGACAGTGCTCATGGTGGCAGTGCCCATGGTGAGACTACCCATGGTGACACTGCCCATGGTGACAGTGCACATGGTCATGGTGCATCTGGTGGCAGTGCAAAATAGTGACAGTGCCCATGGTGATATTGCTCATGGTGATAGTGCCCATGGTGAGAGTGCCCATGGTTACAGTGCTCATGGTGACAGTGCCCATGGTGACAGTGCCCCTGGTGACAGTGCACACTGTGAGAGTGCCCATGGTGGCCGTGCCCATGTTGACCATTCTTATCATGATTATGCTCACGGTAGCAGTGTTCATGGTAATAGTGCTGATGGTGGCAGTGCCCACAATGAGACTGCCAATGGTGAGAATACTGTGACAGTGCCCATGGTGACTCTTCTCTCTGTGACAGTGCCCTTGGGGACAGTTAGCACGCTGAGATTTCTCACGGTGATAGTGCCCATTGTTTCAGTGCTCATGGTGACAAGAACCATGGCGCCAGTGCCCATCATGGCATTGCTCACAGTGATAGTTCTCTCTGTGACAGTGCCCATGGTGCTATTACCCATGGTGACAGTATTCAGTGATAAAGTGCTCATGGTGACAGTGCCTAAGGTGATACTGCACATGGTGGCAGTGCAAAATGGTGACAGTGCCCATGGTGACATTGCTTAATGTGATAGTCCTTGTGGTGATAGTGTGCATGGTGACACTGCCCACCGTAACAGTGCTCATGGTGATAGTGCCAATGTTGGAAGTGCCCAACGTTAAAATGCCCATGGTGACAGTTCTAATGGTGAGAGTGGTCAGAGTGGCAGTGCTCATGGTGAAATTGCCCATGGTGACAGAGCTCACAGTGACAGTGCCCATAATTATAGTGTCCATGGTGACAGTACTAACGGTGAAATTGTCCATGGGGTCACTGCCCATGGTGACAGTGCCCATGGTCACAACCCTCAGGGTGATAGTGCTCACCGTGACAGTGCCCATGATGACAGTGCTCATGGTGACAGTCCACATTGTGCCAGTGCCCAAGGTGACAGTGCTCATGGTGACAGTGCCCAAAGTCACAATACCCATGGTGACAGTTCCCAGGCTGACAGTTCTCATGTTGATAGTGCCCATGGTGACAGTGCACATGGTGATACTGAGAATGGTGACAGTGCTTATGTTGACAGTGGTCATCGTTGCAGTACCCATGGTGATAGTGCAGAAACTGACAGTGCCCTTGGTGATAGTGCCCATGGTGAGAGTGCTCATGTTAATAGTGACCATGGTGGCAGTTCCCATTGTGAAAGTGCTCATGGTGACAGTGTTCATGTTGGTAGTTCCCATGGTGACAGTGCTCACAGTGATAGTGCCCATGGTGACAGTGCACATGGTGGTAGTGCACATTGTGGCAGTGAAAAATGGTGACAGTGCCCATGCTGACAGTTCTCATGTTGACAGCGCACACAGTCACAACCCATGCTGACAGTGCTCATGGTAGAAGTACCCGTGGTGACAGTTCTCACAGTGATAGTGCCCATGGTGGCAGTGCCCATGGAGACACTGCCAACAGTGACAATGCCCATGATGACAGTGCCCATGGTGACAGTGCCCACAGTGCCATTTTCTTGGGTGACAGTGCTCACAGTGACAGTACCCATGGTAACAGTGACCACGGTGAGAGTGCTCATGGTGGTAGTGTCTATGGTGACAGGGCTCATTGTGACAGTCCGCATTGTGCCAGTCCCCAGAGTGAAAATACTCACGGTCAGAGTGCCCATGGTGAGAGTGCTCACAGTGGTAGTGCTGACAGTAATAGTGCTCATGATGACAGTGCCGAAGTTGAAAGTGCTCACGGTGACAGTGCTCATGGTGATAGTGCCCATCGTAAGAGTCCGCACATTGATAGTGCCCATGGTGGCAGTTCCCATTGTGAAAGTGCTCATGATGACATTGCCCATGTTGGTAGTTCCCATGGTGACAGTGCTCACGGTGATAGTGACCATGGTAACATTGCAGATGGTGGCAGTGCCCTTGGTGACAGTGCCCATGATGACAGGACTCATGGTGACAGTTCTCATTGTGATAGTGCCCACGGTGACATTGCATATGGTGGCAGTGAGAAATGGTGACAGTGCCCATGTTGACTGTTCTCATGGTGACAGTGCACATGGTGACAACCCATGCGGACAGTACTCACAGTGACAGTTCTCTTTGTTGCAGTACCCATGGTGACAGTGCTCACAGTCATATTGCCCATGATGACAGTGCCCATGGTGAGAGTGCCCATGGCGCCATTGCCTATGGTGAAAGTTCTCATGGTAACAGTTCCCATGGTGACAGTGACCAAGGAGACTGTGCTCACAGTGATAGTGCCCATGGTGACAGGGCTCATGGTGCCAGTCCGCATTGTGCCACTACCCATGGCGACAGTGCTCATGCTGACAGTGACCACAGTGAGGGTGCTCACAGTGATAGTGCTCACGGTAATAGTGCTCATGGTGACAGTGCAAATGGTGACAATACCCATGGTGACAGTACTCATGTTGAAAATACCCATGGTGAACAGTTCTCATAGCGACAGTTTTCATGGTGACAGTACTCATAATAGCAGTGCCCAAGGTTGCAGTGTTCGTGGTGACAGTGCTAATGCTGACACTGCACTTGGTGGCAGTTCCTATGGGGACAGTACCGTTGGTGACACTGCGCATTGTTACAGTGCCCATGGTAACTGTGCTCACAGTGATAGTGCACATCGTGACAGTGCCCATGGTGGTAGTTCACCTGGTGACAGTGCTAAATAGTGACAGTGCACATGCTGACAGTGCTCATGGTGATAGTGCCCATGGTGACAGTGCAGACGGTGATAATGGACATTGTTACAGTGTTCATGGTGACAGAACCCAAGGTGGCAGTGGCCATGGTGACAGTGCCCACAATGAGAGTGCCCATGGTGACAGTGCCAACAGTGACAGTGCCCATGGTGACACTTCTCATGGTGACAGTGCCCATGGGGACAGTTAGCAAGTGAGATTTCTCACGGTGATAGTGCCTGTTGTGATGGTGCTCACAGTGACCTTGCCCTTGGTGCCAGTTCCCATACAGACATTCTGCAAGGTCACATTTCTCACGGTGAAAATGCTTATGGTGATATTACCCATGGTGACACTGCACATGGTGGCAATGCAAAATGGTGACAGTGCCCATGGTGACATTGCTCATGGTGACTTTTCTTACTGTGATAGTCCTTATGGTGACAGTGCACATGGGGACACTGCACACAGTGACAGTGTTCATGGTGACAGTGTTCACGGTAATAGTTCCCATGTTGAGAGTGTCCATGGTGACATTGCCCATAGTCACAAATCTCATAGTGTAGTGCTCACAGTGACAGTGCCCATGGTGAAAGTACCCTGGGTGACAGTACTCATGGAGACAGTGCTCATGGGGATAGTGCCCATGGTGACAGTGCCCATGTTCACAATTCTCACAGTGATAATGCCTATAATGAGAGTACGTAGGGTGACAATGCCCATGGTGACAGTGCCCATGGTGATATTGCTCATTGTGACATTGCTTATGGTGATAGTCCTTACAGTCATAGTGTGTATGGTGAAACTGCACACAGTGACAGAACTCATGGTGACAGTGTTCATGGCGATAGTGCCGATGGTGAATGTGCCCATGGTAACAGTGCCCATAGTCACAATTCTCACGGTGTAGTGCTCATGGTGACAGTGCCCATGGTGACAATACACAGGTTGACAGTATTCATGGTGACATTGCTCATGGTGATAGTGTCCACGGTGAGAGTGCCAATGTTCACAACTCTCAAGGTGATAGTGCCCATGTTCACAACTCTCAAGGTGATAGTGCCCATGGTGACAATACCCAGGGTGACAGAGCTCATGGTAAAAGTGCTCAAGGTGACAGTGCCCATGGTGACAGTACCTAAGGTGAGAATTCCCATGGTGAGTGTGCTCATGGTGATATTGCCCATGGTGACAATACCCTGTGTGTCCTGCCCAAGGTGACGGTGACCATGGTGACACTGCTCATGTGGACAGTGCCATAAGTGACAGTGCTCATTATGGAAGTGCTCTTGGTGACCGTGCTCATGGTGACAGTGCCCATGGTTACAGTGCTTATGGTGATACATGTCATGGTGGCCATGCCCACGGTGAAAGTGCCCATACTGACAAAGCCCATGGTAATACTTCCCATTGTGACAGTGCCCACGGTTACAGAGCCTATGGTGACAGTGCCCAAGATTACAGTGCCCATGGTGACTGTGCCCATGGTGACAGTGCTCAGTGTGACAACGCACATTGTGACAGTGCTCACGGTGACCGTGCCGATGCTGACAGTGCCAATGGTGATAGTGCCAATAGTGAGTGCTCATGGTGAAACTGCCCATGGAGACACTGCCCATGTTGATAGTGCTCATCGTGACAAAACCTCGGAGGCAGTGCCAATGGTAAGGGTCCACGTGGTGAAAGTTCTCATGGTGAAAGTGACCCTGTTGAAATTGCTCATGGTGACTGTGCTCATGGTGACAGTGCTCAAGGTGATAGTCTCCATGTTGACAGTACCCATGGTGACTGTTCTAACGGTGACAGTGCGTATGGTGATAATGCCCTTAGTGACAGTGCTCATGGTGACAGTACCCATGGTGACAGTGACCACGGTGACTGTTCTCACCATGATAGGGCCCATGGTGACACTGTTCATGGTGACAGACTGCATTGAGGCTGTGCCCGTGGTGACAGGGCTCAGGGTGATCGTGCTCACAGTGATAGTACTCACGTTGACAGTGCCCAAAGTGACAATAACCACGGTGACATTAATCATGGTGAAAGTGCCCATGGTGGCAATTCTCATAGTGACAGTTCTTGTGACAGTGCTCATGGGAGCAGTGCTCATGGTGAAAGTGATCTTGGTGACAGTGCTCATGGTGGCAGTGCTCACGGTGAGACTACCGATGGTGACACTGCCCCTGGAGACACTGCACATGGTCATGGTGCATCTGGTGGCAGTGCAAAATAGTGAAAGTGCCGGTGGTGATATTGCTTATGGTGATAATGCCCATGGTGAGATTGCCCATGGTTACAGTGCTCATGGTGACAGTGCCCATGGTGACATTACTTAATGTGATAGTCCTTGAGGTGATTGTGCGCATGGTGACACTGCCCACCATGACAGTGCTCTTGTTGACAGTGCTTACGGTGATAGTGCCATTGCTGGAAGGGCCCATCGTGAAAGTGCCCATGGTGACATTTCTTATGTTGAGAATGGTCACAGTGGCAGTGCTCATGATGAAAGTGTCCATTGTGACAGAGCTCACGGTGACAGTGCCCATAGTTATAGTGTCCATGGTGACAGTACTAACAGTGAAATGTTCCATGGGGACCCTGCCATGGTGACAGTGTATATGGTCACTACCTTCATGGTGATAGTGCTCACGGTGACAGTGCCCATGGTGACAGTGACCACGGTGACAGTTCTAACAGTAATAGTGCCCATGATGACAGTGCTCATGGTGACAGTCCACATATTGCCAGTGCCCAAGGTGACAGTGCTCATGGTGACAGTGCCCTAAGTCACAATACCCATGGCGACAGTGCCCAGGCTGACAGTTCTCATGGTGGTAGTGCCCATGGTGACAGTGCACATGGTGATACTGAGAATGGTGACAGTGTTTATGGTGACAATGGTCATGGTTGCAGTACCCATGGTGATAGTGCTGAAACTGACATTGCCCTTGGTGATACTGCCCATGGTGAGTGTGCTCACGTTAATACAGCCCATGGTGGAAGTTCCTATTGTGAAAGTGCTCATGGTGACTGTGCCCATGTTGGTAGTTCCCATGGTGACAGTGCTCACGGTGATAGTGACCATGGTAACAGTGCACATTGTAGCTGTGCCCTTGGTGACAGTGCCCATGATGACAGTACTCATGGTGACAGTGCTCACGGTCAGAGTGCCCATGATGACAGTGCTCATGGTGGTAGTGCATATGGTGGCAGTGAAAAATGGTGACAGCACCCATGCTGACACTTCTCATGGTGACAGTACACATGGTGACAACCCATGCTGACAGTGCTCATGGTAGCAGTAAGCGTGGTGACAGTGCTCACAGTGACATTGCTCATGGTAGCAGTACCCGTGGTGATACAGCTCACAGTGATAGTGCCCATGGTTGCAGTGCCCATGGTGACACTGCCCATGGTGACAATGCCCATGATGACAGTGCCCATGGTGACAGTGCCCACAGTGCCATTCCCTATGGTGACAGTGCTCACAGTGACAGTACCCATGGTAACAGTGACCACGGTGAGAGTGCTCATGATGATAGAGTCCATGGTGACAGGCCTCATTGTGACAGTCCGCATTGTGCCAGTACCCATAGTGAAAGTGGCCACGGTGACAGTGCCCATGCTGACAGTGACCATGGTGAGAGTGCTCACGGTGGAAGTACTCACAGTAATATTGCTCATGGTGACAGTGCCGACGGTGACAGTGCTCACGGTGACAATGCCCATGTTGGTAGTTCCCATGGTGAGAGTGCTCAAGGTGATAGTGACCATGGTAACAGTGCACATGGTGGCCATGCCCTTGGTGACAGTGCCCGTGATGACAGGACTCATGGTGACAGTTCTCATGGTGATAGTGCCCATGGTGACATTTCACATGGTGACAGTGAAAAATGGTGACAGTGCCCATGTTGACAGTTCTCATGGTGACAGTGCAAACGGTGACAACCCATGCAGACAGTACTCACGGTGACAGTTATCTTTGTTGCAGTACCCATGGTGACAGTGCTCACAGTGATATTGCCCATGGTGGCAGTGCCCATGGTTACAGTTCCCATGGTGACACTGCCCATGAAGACAGTGCCCATGGTGACCGTGCCCACAGCGCCATTGCCTATGGTGAAAGTGCTCATGGTAACAGTGCCCATGGTGACAGTGACCACAGTGAGAGTGCTCACAGTGATAGTGCCCATGGTGACAGGGCTCATGGTGCCAGTCCGCATTGCATCAGTACCCATGGCAACAGTGCTCATCGTGACAGTGACCACAGTGAGAGTTCTCATGGTGAGAGTGCTGACGGTAATAGTGCTCATGGTGACAGTGCAAATGGTGACAATACCCATGGTGACAGTACTCATGTTGAAAATACCCATGGTGGCAGTTCTCATATCGACAGTTTTCATGGTGACAGTGCTCATAATAGCAGTGCCCAAGGTGGCACTGCTCGTGGTGACAGTGCTAATGGTGACAGTGTTCTTGGTGGCAGTTCCCATGGGGACAGTACCCATGGTGACACTGAGCATTGTTACAGTGCCCATGGTAACCGTGCTCACGGTGATAGTGCACATTGTGACAGTGCCCATGGTGGTAGTTCACCTGGTGACAGTGCTAAATAGTGACAGTGCACATGTTGACAGTGCTCATGGTGAGAGAGCCCATGGTGACAGTGCACACGGTGATAATGGGCATTGTTACAGTGTTCATGGTGACAGAGCCCAAGGTGGCAGTGGCCATGGTGACAGTGCCCACAGTGACAGTGCCCATGGCGGCACTTCTCACGGTGACAATGCCCAAGGGGACAGTTAGCATGGTGAGATTTCTCATGGTGATAGTGCCCGTTGTGACAGTGCTCACAGTGACAATGCCCATGGTGCCACTGCCCATAGAGACATTCTGCACGGTCATATTTCTCACGGTGAAAGTGCCTATGGTGATATTACCCATGGTGACACTGCACATGGTGGCAGTGCAAAATGGTGACATTGCTCATGGTGACTTTTCTTACTGTGATAGTCATTACGGTGAGAGTGCGCATGGTGACACTGCATACAGTGACAGTGTTCATGGTGACAGTGTTAACGGTGATAGTTCCCATGGTGAGAGTGTCCATGGTGACAGTGCCCATAGTCACAATTCTCATGGTGTAGTGCTAACACTGACAGTGCCAATGGTGAAAATACCCAGGGTGACATTAGTCATGGTGACAGTGCTCATGGTGATAGTGCCCATGTTCACAATTCTCACAGTGATAATGACTATGGTGAGAGTACCTAGGGTGACAATGCCCATGCTGACAGTGCCCCTTGTGTCATGCCTATCGTGACAGTGCTCATGGTGATAGTGCTCATGTTGGCAGTGCCATAAATAACAGTGATCATTGTGGCAGTGCTTATGGTGACCATGCTCATGGTGACAGTGCCCATGTTTACAGTGTTTATGGTGATAGATGTCACGGTGTCAGTGCCCATGGGGACAGTGCCCAGGGTGACAAAGCCCATGGTGATACTTCCCATTGTGACAGTGCACACGGTGACAGTGCCCATGGTGACAGCGCCCATTGTGACAAGGCCCATGGTGACAGTGCTCATGGTGACCGTGCTCATTGTGACAGTGCCCACGTTTACAGTGTTTATGCTAATAGATGTCATGGTGTCAGTATCCACCGGGACA
The DNA here is from genome assembly GCF_964341445.2 of Mesoplodon mirus. Classification (NCBI taxonomy): domain Eukaryota; kingdom Metazoa; phylum Chordata; class Mammalia; order Artiodactyla; family Ziphiidae; genus Mesoplodon; species Mesoplodon mirus. The sequence continues at coordinate 91,294 of NW_028295212.1, forward strand.
GTGCCCACACTGACAAAGCCCATGGTGATACTTCCCATTGTGAAAGTGCCCATGGTGAGAGCGCCCAGTGTGACAAGGCCCATGGTGACACTGCTCATGTTGACCATGCCCATGGTGACAGTGCCGATGGTGAGTGCCAATAGTGACAGTGCTCATGGTGAAACTGCCCATGGAGATATTGCCCATGGTGATACTGCTCATGGTGACAACCCCACGGTGACATTGCCAATGGTGATAGTCCCCGTGGTGACAGTACTTACGTTGAATGTGACCATAGTGACAGTTCTCATGGTGTCAGTGCCTATGGTGAAAATTCTCATAGTGACAGTGCCCATGGTGATATTACCCATGGTGACAGTACTCATGGTAAAAGTGTCCATGGTGATACTGCACATGGTGGCAGTGCAAAATGGTGACAGTGCCCATGGTGATATTGCTCATGGTGACATTGCTTACGGTGATAGTGTGTATGGTGAAACTGCACAGTGACAGTGCTAATGGTGACAGTGCCCTTGGTGGCAGTTCCCATGGGAAGAGTACCGATGGAGACACTTTGCATTGTTACAGTGCCCATGGTAAGCATGCTCACCGTGATAGTGCACATCGTGACAGTGCCCATGGTGGTAGTTCACCTGGTGACAGTGCTAAATAGTGAGAGTGCACATGCTGACAGTGCTCATGGTGATAGTGCCCATGGTGACAGTGCACACGGTGATAATGGGCATTGTTACAGTGTTCATGGTGACAGAGCCCAAGGTGGCAGTGGCCATGGTGACAGTGCCCAAAATGACAGTGCCCAAAGTGACAGTGCGGACAGTGACAGTAGCCATGGTGACTCTTCTCCCGGTGACAGTGCCTATGGGGAGAGTTAGCATGGTGAGGTTTCTCACAGTGATTGTGCCCTTTTTGACAGTGCTCTCATTGAGAAGGCCCATGGTGCCAGTGCCCATAGAGACATTCCCCACAGTCACATTTCTAATGGTGAAAGTGCCTATAGTGATATTACCCATGGTGACACTGCACATGGTGGCAGTGCAAGATTGTGACAGTACACATGGTGACATTGCTCATGGTGACTTTGCTTACAGTGATAGTCCTTATGGTGACAATACACATGGTGACATTGCTCATGGTGACTTTGCTTACAGTGATAGTCCTTATGGTGACAGTGCACATGGTGACACTGCATACGGTGACAGTGTTCATGGTGACAGTGTTCACGGTGATAGTTGCCATGGTGAGAGTGTCCATAGTAACAGCACCCATAGTCACAATTCTCATGGTGTAGTGCTCACAGTGACAGTGTCCATGGTGAAAATACCCAAGGTGACAGTACTCATGGTGACAGTGCTCATGGTGATAGTGCTTATGGTGACCATGCTCATGGTGACAGTGTGCATGGTGACACTGCCCACCGTGACAGTGCTCTTGATGACAGTGCTCACAGTGATAGTGCCAATGTTGGAAGTGCCCATCATGAAAGTGCCCACGGTGACAGTTCTTAGGGTGAGAGTGCCCATGATGACAGTGCTCATGGTGACAGTCCACATTGTGCCAGTGCCCAATGTGACAGTGCTCACGGTGACAGTGCACCAAGTCACAATACCCATGGTGACAGTACCCAGGCTGACAGTTCTCATGGTGATAGTGCCCATGGTGACAGTGCCCATGGTGATACTGAGAATGGTGACAGTGCCAATGGTGACAGTGATCATGGTTGCAGTACCCATGGCGATAGTCCTGAAACTGAGAGTGCCCTGGGTGATAGTGCCCATGGTGAGTGTGCTCACGTTAATAGTGCCGTGGTGGCAGTTCCCATTGTGAAAGTGCTCATGATGATAGTGCCCATGTTGGTAGTTCCCATGGTGATAGTGACCATGATAACAGTGCACATGGTGGCTGTGCCCTTGGTGACGGTGCCCATGATGACAGTACTCATGGTGACAGTGCTCACGGTGACAGTGCCCATGGTGAGAGTGCACATGGTGGTAGTGCACATGGTGGCAGTGAAAAATGGTGACAGTGTCCATGCTGACAGTTCTCATGGCGACAGTGCACACGGTGACAACCCATGCTGACATTGCTCACAGTGACAGTGCACATGGTAGCAGTACCCGTGGTGACAGTGCTCACAGTGCTAGTGCCCATGGTGGCCATGCCCATGGTGACACAGCCCACAGTGACAATACCCATGATGACAGTGCCCATGGTGACAGTAACCATGGTGCCATTGCCTATGGTGACAGTGCTCACAGTGACAGTACCCATGGTAACAGTGACCATGGTGAGAGTGCTCATGGTGATAGTGTCCATGGTGATAAGGCTCATTGTGACAGCCCGCATTGTGCCAGTACACGTAGTGACAGTGCTCACAGTGACAGTGGCCATGGTGACAATTACCACGGTAAGAGTGCTCATGGTGCTAGTGCTCACAGTAATAGTGCTCATGGTGACAGGGCCAATGGTGACAGTGCTCACAGTGATAGTGCCTATGTTGATAGTGCCAATGGTGAGAGTCTGCACGTTGATAGTGCCCATGGTGGCAGTTCCCACTGTGAAAGTGCTCATGATGACATTGCTCAAGTTGGTAGTTCCCATGGTGACAGTGCTCACTGAGAAAGTGATCATGGTAACAGTACACGTGGTGGCTGTGCCCTTGGTGACAGTGCCCATGATGACAGTACTCATGGTGACAGTGCTTATAATAGCAGTGTCCAGGGTGGCAGTGCTCGTGGTGACAGTGCTAATGGTGACAGTGCTCTTGGTGGCAGTTCCCATGGGGACAGCCACCAATGGTAACACTGCGCATTGTTACAGTGCCAAAGGTAACAGTGCTCACGGTGATAGTGCACATTGTGACAGTGCCCATGGTGGTAGTTCACCTGGTGACATTGCTAAATAGTGACAGTGCACATGCTGACAGTGCTCATGGTGATAGTGCCCATGGTGACAATGCACATGGGGATAATTGGCATTGTTACAGTGTTCATGGTGACAGAGACCAAGGTGGCAGTACCCATGGTGACAGTGCCCAAAATGACAGTACCCATGGTGACAATGCCGACAGTGACAGTGCCATGGTGACCCTTCTCACGGTGACAGTGTCCATGGGGACACTTAGCATGGTGAGATTTCTCATGGTGATAGTGCCCGTTGTGACAGTACTCACAGTGACAAGGCCTATGTTGCCAGTGTCCATCGAGACATTCCGGACAGTCACATTTCTCACCATGAAAGTGCCTATGGTGATATTACCAATGGTGATACTGCACATGGTGGCAGTGAAAAATGTTGACAGCACCCATGGTGACATTGCTCATGGTGACAGTGACCACAGTGAGAGTGCTCATGATGATAGTGCCCATGGTGACAGGGCTCATGGTGCCAGTCCGCATTGTGCCAGTATCCATGGCGACAGTGCTCATGGTGACAGTGACCACAGTGAGAGTGCTCACGGTGATAATGCTCACGGTAATAGTGCTCATGGTGACAGTGCAAATGGTGACAATACCCATGGTGACAGTACTCAAGGTGAAAATACACATGGTGGCAGTTCTCATAGCGACAGTTCTCATGGTGACAGTGCTCATATTAGCAGTGCTCAAGGTGGCAGTGCTCGTGGTGACAGTGCTAATTGTGACGGTGTTATTGGTGGCAGTTCCCATGGGGACAGTACCGATGCTGACACTGCGCATTGTTACAGTGCCCATGGTAACTGTGCTCATGGTGATAGTGCACACCGTGACAGTGCCCATGGTGGTAGTTCACCTGGTGACAGTGTTAAATAGTGACAGTGCACATGCTGACAGTGCTCATGGTGATAGTGCCCATGGTGACAGTGCACATGGTGATAATGGGCATTGTTTCAGTGTTCATGGTGACAGAGACCAAGTGGGCAGTGGCCATGGTGACTGCCCACAATGACAGTGCCCATGGTGACAGTGCCGACAGTGACAGAGCCCATGGTGACCCTTCTCACGGTGACAGTGCCCATGGGGACAGTTAGCATGGTGAGATTTCTCACGGTGATAGTGCCCGTTGTGACAGTGCTCACAGAGACAATGCCCATGGTGCCAGTGCCCATAGACATTCTGCATGGTCACATTTCTCACGGTGAAAGTGTCTATGGTGATATTACCCATGGTGACACTGCACATGGTGGCAGTGCAGAATGGTGACAGTGCCCATGGTAACGTTCCTCATGGTGACTTTGCTTATGGTGATATTCCTTATGGTGACAGTGCACATGGTGAGACTGCACACAGTGACATTGTTCATGGTGACAGTGTTCACGGTGATAGTTCCCATGGTGAGAGTGTCCATGGTGACAGTGCCCATTTTCACAATTCTCATGGTGTAGTGCTCACAGTGACAGTGCCCGTGGTGAAAATACCCAGGGTGACAGTACTCATGGTGACAGTGCTCATGGTGATAATGCCCATGGACACAGTGCCCATGTTCACAATTCTCACAGTGATAATGCCTATGGTGAGAGTACCTGGGGTGACAATGCCCATGGTGACAGTGCCCATGGTGTCATGCCCATGGTGACAGTGCTCATGTTGACAGTGCCATAAATAACAGTGTTCATTGTGGCAGTGCTCATGGTGACCATGCTCATGGTGACAGTGCCCATGTTTACAGTATTTATGGTGACATATGTCACGGTGTCAATGCCACGGGGACAGTGTCCACACTGACAAAGCCCATGGTGATACTTCCCATTGTGACAGTGCCCACGGTGACAGTGCCCATGGTGACACCGCACAGTGTGACAAGGCCAATGGTGACAGTGCTCATGGTGACAGTGTTCATGGTGAAACTGTCCATGTAGACATTTCCCATGGTGATAGTGCTCATGGTGACAACCCCACTGTGACATTGCCCATGGTGATAGTGCACATGGTGACAAACCCACAGTGACAGTGCCAATGGTGATAGTCCCCATGGTGACTGTTCTTATGTTGAATGTAACCATGGTGACATTTCTCATGGTGACAGTGCTCAAGGTGATGGTCTCCATGTTGACAGTGCCCATGGTGACAGTTCTCATGGTGACAGTGCCTATGGTGAAAATTCTCATAGTGACAGTGCTCACAGTGACAGTGCCCATGGTGATATTACCCATGGTGACAGTACTCATGGTAAAAGTGCCCATTGTGACACTGCACATGGTTGCAGTGCAAAATGGTGACAGTGCCAATGGTGATATTGCTCATCGTGACATTGCTTACGGTGATAGTCCTTACGGTGATCATGTGTATGGTGAAACTGCACAGTGACAGTGCTCATGGTGAAAGTGTTCACGGCTATAGAGCCGATGGTGAATGTGCCCATGGTGACAGTGCCCATAGTCACAATTCTCACGGTGACAGTGCCCATGTTGACAATATATAGGGTGACAGTATTCTTGGTGACATTGCTCATGGTGATAGTGTCCACGGTGAGAGTGCCCATGTTCACAATTCTCACGGTGATAGTGCCCATGGTGACAATACCCAGGGTGACAGAGCTCATGGTAAAAGTGCTCATAGTGACAGTGCCCATGGTGAAAGTACCTAAGGTGACAATTCCTATGGTGAGAGTGCTCATGGTGACAGTGCCCATGGTGAGAATACCCAGGGTGTCCTGCCCATGGTGAGAGTGATCATGGTGACACTGCTCATGTGGATAGTGTCATAAGTGACAGTGCTCATTGTGGTGATGCTCATGGTGACCCTGCTCATGGTGACCATGCTCATGGTGACAGTGCCCATGTTTACAGTGCTTATGGTGATAGATGTCAGGGTGGCATTGCCCACGGTGACAGTGCCCACGCTGATATAGTCCTTGGTGATATTTCCCATTGTGACGGTACCCACAGTGACAGAGCCCATGGTGACAGTGCCGAAGATCACAGTGTCCATGGTGAGACTGCTAATGGTGACTGTGCCCATGGTGACAGTGCCCAGGGTGACAACACCCATTGTGAAAGTGCTCACAGTGACCGTGCCGATGTTGACAGTCCCAATGGTGATAGTGCCAATAGTGAGGGTGCTCATGGTGAAACTGCCCATGGAGACACTGCCCATGGTGATAGTGCTCATCGTGACAACCTCTCGGAGGCAGTGACAATGGTGAGAGTCCCGGTGATGACAGTTCTCATGGTGAAAGTGACCCTGTTGAAATTGCTCATGGTGACATTGCTCATGTTGACAGTGTTCAAGGTGATAGTCTCCATGTTCACACTACCCTTGGTGACTTTTCTCATGGTGACAATGCCTATGGTGATAATGCTCTTAGTGACAGTGCTCATGGTGACAGTGCCCATGGTGACAGTGACCACCGTGACTGTTCTCACCGTGATAGTGCCCATGGTGACAGTGTTCATGGTGGCAGTCTGCATTGAGGCTGTGCCCGTGGTGACAGTGCTCAGGGTGATAGTGCTCACGGTGATAGTACTCACGTTGACAGTGCTCAAGGTGGCTATACCCACGGTGACAGTAATCATGGTGAAAGTGCCCATGGTGGCAGTTCTCATAGTGACAGTTCTTGTGACAGTGCTCATGGGAGCAGTGCTCGTGGTGACAGTGCTCTTGGTGACAGTGCTCATGGTGGCAGTGCCCATGGTGAGACTACCGATGGTGACACTGACCATGGTGGCAGTGCACATGGTCATGGTGCATCTGGTGGCAGTGCAAAATAGTGACAGTGCCCATAGTGATATTGCTCATAGTGATAATGCCCATGGTGAGAGTGCCCACGGTTACAGTGCTCATGGTGACAGTGCCCATGGTGACAGTGCCCCTGGTGACTGTGCACACCATGAGAGTTCCCTTGGTGGCCGTGCCCATGGTGACAGATCTTATCGTGAGAAATCTCACCATGCTAATTGTCCCCAAGGGCAGTGTCACAGAGAGAAAAGTCACCATGTGCACTGTCACAGTCAGTATTCTCCCCTTTGGAACTCTCATTGTGGGCACTGCCACCGTGAGTACTATTACTATGAACACTGCTACCATGAGCACTATCATGATAAGAACTGTCACCATGGGCATGGCCACCATGGGCACTCTCACGGTGTGCACTCTCAGCAGGGGCACTGTCACCATGAGGACTGTAACCATGGGCACTCTCACCATGGGCACTATTACCATGAGCAATATCACCATGGGCACTGTCACTATTTTGCACTGCCACCAGATGCACCATGACCATGTGCACTGTCACCATGGGCAGTGTCACCATCGGTAGTCTCACCATGGGCACTGCCACCATGAGCACTGTCACAAGAACTTCACTATGAGAGCTGCCACCATGGGCACTTTCACCATGATTACTGTCACCATGGGTATTGTCACCTTGGGCACTGTCAACGTGAGTACTATCACTGTGAGCACTATCACCCTGAGAACTGTCACCACGGGCACAGCCTCAATGAAGAGTGTCACCGTGAACACTGTCACCATGGGCACTATCACGGTGAGAACAGTCACTGTGGTCACTGTCTACCATGGGCACTGTCACTGTGAGCACTGTCACTAAGAGCATTATCACCATAGGCACTGTCACCGTGAGAACAGTCACCATGGGCACTGTCAACATGGAGACTATCACCTTGAGCACTGCCACCATGAGCACTGTCACCATGAGCACTGTCACCATGAGCAATTTCAACAGGGTCACTTTCACCGTGAGAACTGTCACCACGAGGACTCTCACCATTGGCACTGCCTCCGAGGGGTTGTCACGATGAGCACTATCAACATGGGCAGTGTCTCCATGGGCAGTTTCACCATGAGCACTCTCACTATTGGCACTATCACCATTGGCACTGTCAGCATCAGCACGGCCACCGTGAGCACTGTCACAATGGGCATTGTCACACTGGGTGCTGTCACCATGGGCACAGTCACTGTTATCACTCTTACCATGGGCTCTCTTAACTTGGGCACTGTCACCATGGGCTCTGTCACTCTGGGCACTGTCACAATGGGAAATATCACCATGGGCTTTGTCATTGTTGGCACTGTCACTGTGGGCACAGCCACCGTGACATCGATCACCATAAACACTGTAACCATGGGCACTGTCAGCATGAGCACAGTCACCATGAGCACTGCCACAATGAGCACTGTCACTTATGGCACTGTCCACATGAGCAGTGTCACCATGATCACTGTCACCATGGGCAGGACACCCTGGGTATTGTCACCATGGGCACTGTTACCATGAGCACTCTCAGCATGGGAATTGTCACCTTAGGTACTCTCACCATGGGCACTTTCACCATGAGCTCTGTCACCCTGGGTATTGTCACCATGGGCACTATCACCGTGAAGTTGTGAACATGGGCACTCTCACCATGGGCACTATCACCGTGAGCAATGTCACCAAGAGCACTGTCACCACGAACACTGCCACCATGAACACTGTCACAAGAACTGTCACTATGAGAACTGCCACCATGGGCACTGTTACCATGAGCACTCTCAGCATGGGAATTGTCACCTTAGGTACTCTCACCATGGGCACTTTCACCATGAGCTCTGTCACCCTGGGTATTGTCACCATGGGCACTATCACCGTGAGAGTTGTGAACATGGGCACTCTCACCATGGGCACTATCACCGTGAGCAATGTCACCAAGAGCACTGTCACCACGAACACTGCCACCATGAACACTGTCACAAGAACTGTCACTATGAGAACTGCCACCATGGGCACTGTTACCATGAGCACTCTCAGCATGGGAATTGTCACCTTAGGTACTCTCACCATGGGCACTTTCACCATGAGCTCTGTCACCCTGGGTATTGTCACCATGGGCACTATCACCGTGAGAGTTGTGAACATGGGCACTCTCACCATGGGCACTATCACCGTGAGCAATGTCACCAAGAGCACTGTCACCACGAACACTGCCACCATGAACACTGTCACAAGAACTGTCACTATGAGAACTGCCACCATGGGCACTTTCACCATGATTACTGTCACCGTCGGTATTGTTACCTTGGGCATTGTCAACGTGAGTAATATCACCGTGAGCACTATCACCGTGAGCACTATCACCCTGAGCACTGTCCACACGGGCACAGCCTCAATGCGGACTGTCACCATGGGCACTATCATGGTGAGAACAGTCACCGTGGTCACTGTCACCATGGGCACTGTCACCATGAGCACTGTCACTAAGAACATTATCACCATAGGCAATGTCACCATGAGAACAGTCACCATGAGTACTGTCAACATGGAAACTATCATCTTGAGCACTGTCACCATGAGCACTGTCACCATGAGCAATTTCAACAGGGTCACTTTCACCGTGAGAACTGTTACCACGGGGATTCTCACCATTGGCACTGCCTCTGAGAGGTTGTCACGATGAGCACTATCACCATGAGCAGTGTCTCCATGGGCAGTTTCACCGTGAGCACTCTCACTATTGGCACTATCACCATTGGCACTGTCAGCATTGGCACGGCCACCGTGAGCACTGACACAATGGGCGTTGTCACACTGGGTGCTGTCAGCATGGGCACAGTCACCGTTAGCACTCTCACCATGGGCACTGTGATCTTGGGCACTGTCACCATAGGCTCTGTCACTGTGGGCACTGCAACAATGGGAAGTATCACCATGGCCTTTTTCAGCATGGGCACTGTCCCCGTGGACACGGCCACGTGACATCTATCACCACAAGCACTGTAACCATGGGTACTGTCACCATTAGCATGATCACCATGAGCACTGCCACAATGAGCACTGTCACTTATGGCTCTGTGCACATGAGCAGTGTCACCATGATCACTGTCACCATGGGCAGGACACCCTGGGTATTGTCACCATAGGCACTGTCACCATGAGCACTCTCACCATGGGAATTGTCACCTTAGGTACTGTCTCCATGGGCACTGTCACTGTGAGCACTTTTACCATGAACTCTGTCGCCCTGGGTATTGTCACCATGGGCATTATCACTGTGAGAGTTGTGAACATCAGCACTATCACCATGAGCAGTGTCACCATGAATACTGTCACCCTGCGTTTTGTCACCATGGGCACTGTCACCGTGAGCACTACACTGTGAGAATTGTGACTATGGGCACTGTCACCATGGGCACATTCACCATCAGCACTATCGCCATGAACACTGTCACCATGAGCACTGTCACTGTGTGCAGTTTCAGCGTACACACTATCACCGTAAGGACTATCACCGTAAGAAATGTCACCATGAGCAAAATCACCATGGCGACTGTCACCATTTTGCACTGCCACCATGTGCAGTGTCACCATTGGCACTTTTACCATGAGTACTGTCACCATGTGTAATATCACCATGGGCACTGTCACCATGAGCACAGTCACTATGATAATTTTCACCATAGGCACTGTCACCGTGAGAACTGTCACCATGGTCAAATTCAACGTAAGAACTGTCACAATGGGGACTATCACCATTGGCACTGTCACCGTGGGGTTGTCACCATGAGCACTATCACCATGGGCAATGTCTCCATGGGTAGTTTCACCATAAGCACTGTCACTATTGGCACTGTCAGCATCGGCACTGTCACTATGGGCATGGTCACCATGAGGACTGTCACCACGGGCCTTGTCACACTGGGCGCTGTCACCATGGACACTGTCACCATGGGCACAGTCACCATTAACACTCTCCCAATGGGCACTGTGATCTTGGGCAGTGTCACCATGGGCTCTGTCACCGTGGGCACTGTCACAATGGGAAGTATCACCATGGGTTTTGTCAGCCTGGGCACTGTCACCATGGGCACTCTCACCATGTGCATGGCCACCATGATATCTATCACCATAAGCACTGTAACCATGGGCATGACACCATGGGCACAGTCACCATGGGCATTTTCAACCTAGGTACTCTCCCCATAGGCATTATCACTGTGAGAATTGTGAACATGGGCACTGTTACCATAGGTACTATCACCATGAGCACTGCCACCATGAGTACTGTCTCCCTGGGTACTTTCACCATGTGCACTGTCACTGTGAGCACTACACCATTAGAATTGTGACTATGGGCACTGTCACCATGGACACTCTCACCATGGGAACTATCACCGTGAACACTGTCACCATGAACACTGTCTCTGTGTGCAGTGTCCCCATGTGCACTGTCACCGTAAGGACTATCACCATAAGCAAAGTCACCATGAGCAATGTCACCATGGGCACTGTCACCATTTTGCACTGCCACCATGTGCAGTGTCACCATGGGTAATATCACCATAGGCACTTTCACCATGAGAAATGTGACGGTGCGGAATGTCTCTATGGGCACTGGCACCATGGGCATTGTCACTGTGAGCACTGTCACAACGGGCACTATCACCGTGAGAAATCTCACCATGCTAAGTGACCCCATGGGCACTGTCACCGTGAGAAGTGTCACCATGGGCACTGTCACTGTTGGCACTGTAACCATGGGCACTGTCATTGTGGGCACTGTCCACATGGCCACTGTCACCTTGGTCTCTGTCACAATGAACACTGTAACAATGCCCATTATCACCGTCTGCACTGTCACCAAGGGCACTATCACCATGAGCACTGTCAGTATGTGCACTGTCACTACTTAGCACTGTCACCAGGTGAACTACCACCATGGGCACTGTAACGATGTGCACTATCACCATGAGCACGGTTACAATGGGCACTGTAACAATGCACAGAGTTACCATCCGTACTGTCGCCATGGGAACTGCCACCAACAGCACTGTCACCATTAGCACTTTCACTACCTTGAGCACTGCTATTATGAGCACTGTCACCATGAGAACTGCCACCATGGATATTTTCACCATGAGTACAGTCACCATGGGTATTTTCACCATTTTCACTGTCACCATGAGCACTATTACCGTGAGCACTATCACCATGACCACTCTCACTGTGGTCACTGTCACCATGAGCACCTTTGCCATGGGTACTGTCACAATGCAGACTGGCACCATGAGCCTTGTCCCCATGGACACTATCACTGTGAGCACTCTCACCATGGTCACTGACACCATGGGCACCGTTACCATGAGCACTGTCACCATGGGCACTGCCACCATCGGTATTATAACTGTGAGCACTGTCACCATGTGTACTGCAAGCATGAGAACGGTCACCGTGAGTATTGTCTGCATGGTTGTCACCATGTGCACTGTCATCATGAGAACTGTCAACATGTGCACTGTCACCATTTTCCACTGCCACCATGTGCAATATCACCATGGGCACTATCACCATAAGAACTGTCACCATGAGTACTGTCATCATGGGCACTGTCACCAAGGGCACAGCCACCATCTGCACTGTTACCATGGTCACTATCACCGTGAGCACTGTCACCATGGGAACTACCAACATGGTCAATGTCATAGTGAGCAATTTCACAATAGGAACTGCCACCATGGGCACTATCAAGGTGAGGACTCTCACCATGGGCACTATCACCATGGGCACTGTCACCGTGAGCACTGTCATCATCGGCACTGTCACCATGAGCATTATTACTGTGAGCACTACCACTGTGAGCGCTCTCACCGTGGTCACTGTCACCATGGGCACTGTCACCGTGAGCACTGTCTCTATGGTTACTGGCACAGTGTGGACTGTCACAATGAGCCCTGTCACCATGGACACTATCACCATGAGCACTCTTACCATGGTCACTGTTACCATGGGTACTGTCACTGTGAGCACTGTCACCATAGGCAATGGCGACATGGGCACTGTCACCATGGGCACTGTCATCGTGGGCATTGTCACCATGGGCACTGCCACCATGGGCATTGTCACTGTGAGCACTGTCACCATGGGTACTGCTACCATGAGCACTGTCAGCATGGGTTGTCACTGTGTGCACTGTCACCATGAGAACTGTCAGCATGGGCACTGTCACCATTTTTCACTGTCACCATGTGCACTACCACCATGTGAACTGTCACCATGGGCACTATCACCGTGAGCACTGTCACCATGAGTACTGTCATCACGGGCACTGTCACCAAGGGCATAGCCACCATGTGCACTTTTACCATGGTCACTATCACCGTGAGCACTGTCACCATGGGAACTACCAACATGAACACTGTCATCATGAGCACTTTCACAATGGGAACTGCCACCATGGGCACTATTAACATGAGCACACTCACCATGGTCAGTATCACCAAGGGCACTGTCAGTTTCAGCACTATCACCATGGGTACTGCAACCATGTCCACTGTCACCATAAGCACTGTCACCATTCTCAGTACCACCATGTGCACTGTCACCATGAGCACCTTCACCGTGAGGGTTGCGACCATGGGCACTGTCACCGTGAGCACTGTCACATTGCACACTGGCACAATGTGGACTGTCACCATGAGCACTTTCATCATGGGCACTATTACCTGTAGAACAGTCACCGTGGTCACTGTCACCATGCACAATGTCACCGTGAGCACTGTCACCTTGGGCACTGGCACAATGTGGACTGTCACTATGAGCACTGTCATCATGGGCACTATCACCGTTAGAACTGTCATCGTGGTCACTGTTACAGTGGGCACTGTCACCGTGAGCACTAACACCCTGAGGGTTGTGACCATGGGCACTGTCACCCTGGGCAGTGTCCCCATGGCCAATTTCACTGTTAGTACTGTCACCATGGACACTATAACTATGGACAATGTCACTGTGAGCTCTGTCACCATGGGCACTTTCACCATGAGTACTGCCACTCTGAGCACTCTCACCATAAGAACTGTCACCATGGGCACTTTCACGATGGGCCCTTCCAACATTGGCACTATCACCGTGAGCACTGTCAACAAGAGCACTGTTACAGTGGGCAGTGTCACCATGTGCACTATCACCGCAAGGACTATCACATTAAGCAATGTCACCATGAGCACTGTCACCATTTTGCACTGTGACCATGTGCACTATCACCTTGGGCACTGTCACCATGAGCACTTTGTCACTGATTACTGTCACCATGGGTAATATCACCATGGGCACTGTCACTGTGAGAACTATTACCGTGAGCAATGCCATGATGGGCACTGACGTCATGCATCTTGTTACTATGAAAACTGAAACAATGGGCACTATCACTGTGAGAATTCTCACCATGCTAACTGTCCCCAAGGGCACTGTCACAGAGTGAAAAGTCACCATGGGCACTGTCAGAGTCAGTATTCGCACCATTGGCACTCTTATTGTGGGAATTGCTATCGTGAGCACTATTACCATGAACACTGGTACCTTGAGCACTATCATGCTAAGAACTGTCACCATGGGCCCAGCCACCATGGGCAGTCTCACAGTGTGCACTGTCAACAGGGGCACTGTCACCATGGGTAATATCACCATGAGCACTGTAACCATGGGCACTCTCACCATGGGCATTATCACCATGAGCAATCTCACCATGGGCACTGTCACTATTTGGAATTGCCACCAGATGCACGACGACCAAGTGCACTGTCACCATGGGCAATGTCACCATCGGTAGTCTCACCATGGGCACTGCCACCATGAGCACTGTCACCAAGAACACTGTTACCAAGAGCACTGCCACCATGAGCACTGTCACAAGAACTGTCACTATGAGAACTGCCACCATGGGCACGTTCTCATTGATTACTGTCACTGTGGGTCTTGGAGAATTGTGATGACAAGGGTCATGGAGCCTTGTGATGACAAGGCCGTGGAACATTGTGATGGCAGTGGTCATGGAGCATTGTGATGACAAGGGCATGGAGCATTGTGATGAAAGGGGTCATGGAATAATGTGATGACAGGGGTGAGGGAGTATTGTGATGACTAGTGATGGAACATTGAGATATCAGTGGTGAGAGAGCATTTTGATGAGAAGTGCATGGAGCATTGTGAAGACAAGTTTTATGGAGAATTGTGATGAAAAGGTTTTGGAGCATTGTGATGACAAGTGCATGGAACATTGTGATGACATGGGCCATGGAGCATTGTGCTGACAAACGCATGGAGAATTGTGATGACAAGGGTCATGGAGCATTTTGATGAGAAGTTCATGGAGCATTGTGGTGACAAAAGTCATGAAGCATTGTGATGAGTGGAGTCACGGAGCATTGTGATGACAGGGGTCATGGAGCATTGTGATGACAAGGGCATGGAGCATTGTGATGACAGGGGCATGGAGCATTGGTCTGACAAGTTTCATGGATTATTGTGATGACAATGGGCATGGCGCATTGTGATGACAAGGGCATGGAGCATTGTGAGGATAAGGGCATGTAGCATTATGATGACAAGGTTTATGGATCTTTGTGATGACAAGGTTGTAGAGCATTGTGTTGACAAGCGCATGGCGCATTGTGATGACATATGTAATGCAGCATTGTGCTGCCAAGCGCATGGAGCATTGTGATGACAAGTGTCATGGAGCATTGTGCTGACAAAGGCATGGAGCATTGTGATGACAGGGGTCACAGAGCATTGTGATGAAAAGTTCATGGAGAATTGTGGTGACAAAGATCACAGGGCCTTGTGATGACGAGGGCATGGACCATTGTGATGACAAAGGTCATGAAGTATTGTGATGACTAGAGTCACGGAGCATTGTGATGACAGGGGTCATGGAGCATAGTGATGACAAGGGCATGGATCATTGTGATGAAAGGGGCATGGAGCATTGCTCTGACAAGTTTCATGGATTACTGTGATGAAAATGGGCATGGCACATTGTGATGACAAGGGCATGGAGGATTGAGATGACAAGGGCATAGAGTATTGTGAAGACAAGTGTCAGAGAGCATTGTGATGACATATGTCATGGTCCATTGTGATGACAATGACATGGAGCATTGTGATGCCAAATGTTATGGTGGATTGTGATGACAAAGGTAATGGAACATTGTGATGACAAGGGCTTGGAGCATTGTGATGACAAGGGTCATGGAGCATTGTGATGACAAGGGCATGGAGCATTGTGATGACAAGGCCCATTGAGAATTTTGATGACAAAGTCATGAAACATTGTGATGACAGGTGCATGGAGCTTGCTATGTCAGCGGTCATGGAGCATTGCGATGACAATTGCATCGCAAATTGTGATGACAAGAGCATGTAACATTGTGATGAGAAGTGTCATGGAACATTGTGATGACAAGGACGTGAAGAAATGTGATGATAAGGGACATGGAGCACTGTGATGATAGGGCATGGAGCATTGTGATGGCAAGTCCGTGGAGCACTGTGATGAGAAGGCCATGGATAATTTTGATGATGAGCGTCATGGAACACTGTAATGACAAGGGGCATGAAGCATTGTGATGTCTGGTGTCATGGAGCATTGTGATGACAAGGGTCATGGAGCATTCGGATGACCAGCTTGTGGAGTATTGTGATGACAATGGCATGGAGCATTGTGATGAAAAGGGAATGGAGCATTGTGATGACAAGGTCTTGGAGCATTGAGATGAGAAGACCGTGGAGCCTTGTGATGACAAGTCTCATAGAGCATTCTGATGAAAACGGGCAAGGAGTATTGTGATTATAGGGGTCTTAGATAATTGTGATGACAAGGGCTTGAAGCATTGTGATGAGAAGGCCATGGAGCATTCTGATGACATGCGTCATGGAGCTTTGTGATGACAAGGACATGGAGCATTGTGATGACAAGTGTATTGAGCATTGTGATGACAAAGGTCATGGAGCCTTGTGATGAGAAGACCATGGATAATTGTGATGACCAGCATCATGGGACGTTGTGATGACAAGTGTTATGGAACATTGTGATCACAAAGTTTTGGAGCATTGTGATGACAGAGGTCATGGAGCATATTGATTTCATTGTGATGACAATAGCATGAAGCATTATTTTGATGGGAATGGTGTATTTTGATTACACGGTTCATGGAGCATTGAGATGAAAAGGGGCATGGAGCATTGTGATTACATGGGTCTTTGAGCATTGTGATGACAAGGACAAGGAGCATTATGATAAGAAGTCCATGGAGCATTCTGATGACATGCCTCATGGAGCTTTGTGATGACAAAGGCATGGAGCAATGTGATTACAGGTGTTTTGGAGCATTGTGATGACAAGGGTCATGGAGGCTTGTGATAACAAGGCCGTGGAACATTGTGATGGCAAGGGTCATGGAGCATTCTGATGACACCGGCATGGAGCATTGGTCTGAAATGTTTCATGGTTATTGTGATGAGAGTGGGCATAGAGAATTGTGATGAAAAAGGCATGGCGCCTTTTCATGACAGGGTTCAAGGAGCATTCTGATGCCAAGTGTCATGGAGCATTGTGATGACAAGAACGTGGAGAATTGTGATGACAAAGGAAATGGAGCATTGTGGTGACCAGGGCATGGAGCATTGTGATGGCAAGACCGTGAAGCACTGTGATGAGAAGACCATGGATAACTGTTATGACGAACGTCATGGAGCACTGTAATGACAAGGGGCATGGAGCACTGTGATGACAGGTGTCATGGAGCATTGTGAAGACAGGGGTCATGGAGCATTGTGAGGAAAAGCGTCATGGAGAATTCTGATGACAAGCTTGTGGAGTATTATGATGACAATGGCATGGAGCATTGTGAAGAAAATGGAATGGAGCATTGTGATGAAAAAGGCATCGAGCCTTTTCATGACAGGGTTCAAGGAGCATTCTGACGACAAGTGTCAGGGAGCAATGTGATGACAAGTGTATTGAGCATTGTGATTACAAACATCATGGAGCACTGTAATGACAAGGGGCATGGAGCACTGTGATGACAGGTGTCATGGAGCATTGTGAAGACAGGGGTCATGGAGCATTGTGAGGAAAAGCGTCATGGAGAATTCTGATGACAAGCTTGTGGAGTATTATGATGACAATGGCATGGAGCATTGTGAAGAAAATGGAATGGAGCATTGTGATGAAAAAGGCATCAAGCCTTTTCATAACAGGGTTCAAGGAGCATTCTGACGACAAGTTTCAGGGAGCAATGTGATGACAAGTGTATTGAGCACTGTGATTACAAACGTCATGGAGCATTGTGATGACAAGGGCATGGTCTATTATGATGACAGGCATCATGGAGCGTTGTGATGACAAGTGTTATGGAACCTTGTGATCACAATAGTTTGGAGCATTGTGATGAAAGAGGTCATGGATCATTTTGATTTCAAGGAGCATGGAGCATTGTGATGACAAGGGCATGGAGCATTGTGATGACAAGTTCATGGAGTATTGCGAAGACAGGTGTCAGGGAGCATTGTGATGACATATGTCATTGTCCACTGTGAAGACAATGGAATGGAGCATTGTGATGAGAAGACCATGCAGCCTTGTGATGACAAGTGCATGAAGCAATGTGATCCCAAGTTTCATGGAGGAATGTGATGACAATGGTAATGGAGTATTGTGATGACAAGCGCATAGATCATTGTGATGACAAGTGTCATGGAGCACTGTTATGACAAGTGTCATGGAGCGTTGTGATTACAGAGGTCATGGAGCACTGGGATGACAGACGCATGGATCATTGTGATGACAAGGGTCATGGAGCATTTTGATGACAAGAGTCCCGGATCATTGTGTTGTCAGGGGTCATGGAGCGTTGTGGTGACAGTGGTCATGGAGCATTGTGATGAGAAAGTCATGGATCATTGGGCTGAAAATATTCATGGAGTATTGTGATGACAGGGGTCATTGAGCATTGTGATGACAGGGGAATGGAGCATTGTGATGACACGGTCCTGGAGCATTGTGATGAGAAGACCATGGAGCCTTGTGATGACAAGTCGCATGGAGCATTCTGATGAAAAGGAGCATGGAGCATTGTGATTACAGGGTTCTTGGAGCATTGTGATGACAAGGGCATGGAGCATTGTGATGAGAAGGCCAAGGAGCATTATGATGACATGCGTCATGGAGCTTACTGAAGACAAGGGCATGGAGCACTGTGATTAAAGGGATCTTGGAGCATTGTGATATAAAGGGCATGGATCATTCTGATGAAAAAGGCATGGAGCCTTGTTATGACAGGATTCAAGGGGAATACTGACGACAAGTGTCAGGGAGCATTGTGATGACAAGTGTATTGAGCATTGTGATGACAAAGATCATGGAGCATTGTGATGAGAAGACCATGGATAATTGTGATGACGAACATCATGGGGCATTGTGATGACAAGTGTTATGGAACATTGTGATCACAAGGGTTTGGAACATTGTGATGACAGAGGTCATGGAGCATTTTAATTTCATTGTGATGACAATTGCATGAAGCATTATGATGATGGGCATGGTGAATTGTGATGACTGCGCTCATGGAGCATCGAGATGAAATGGGGCATGGAGCACTGTGATTACAGGGGTCTTGGAGCATTGTGATGAAAAGGGAATAGAGCATTTTGATGAGAAGTCCATAGAGCATTCTGATGACATGTGTCATGGAGCTTTGTGATGACAAGGGCATGGAGCATTGTGATTAGAGTGGTCTTGGAGCATTGTGATGACAAGAGTCATGGAGCCTTGTGATGACAAGGCCGTGGAATATTGTGATGGCAGGGGTCATGGAGGATTTTTATGACAGGTGTAATGGAGCATTGTGATGACAAGGGCATGGAGCTTTGGTCTGAAATATTTCATGGATTATTGTGATGAGACTGGTCATAGAGCATTGTGATGACAAGGGCACAGATTATTGTGATACAAGAGTGATGGAGGATTGTAATGGCAAGGGCATGGAGCATTGTGATGGCAAGACCGTGGAGCATTGTGATGAAAAGTGTTATGGAATATTTTGATGACAGGGGTTATGGAGCATAGTGATGTCATGGGTCATGGAGCATTGTGATGGTAAGGGCATGTAGTATTGTGATGACAGAGGTCATGAAACATTGTGATGAAACGGGTGAGGGAGTATTGTGATGATTATTGATGGAACATTATGGTATCAGTGATGAGAGAGCATTTTGATGAGAAGTGCATGGAGCATTGTGATGAGAAATTTTATGGAGCATTGTGATGACAAGGTTGTGGAGCATTGTGATGACAAGCACATGGCACATTGTGATGACATGGGTCATGGAGCATTGTGCTGACAAACGCATTGAGCATTGTGAAGACAAGGGTCACAGAGCATTGTGATGAAAAGTTCATGGAGTATTTTGGTGACAAATGTCACAAAGCCTTGTGATGACGAAGACATGGACCATTGTGATGACAAACGTCATGAAGCATTGTGATGACAGGAGTTACGGAGCATTGTGATGACACTGTGTCATGGAGCATTGTGATGACAGAGGTCATGGATCATTTTGATTTCAAGGAGCATGGAGCATTGTGATGACAAGGGCATGAAGCAATGTGATCCCAAGTTTCATGGAGGATTGTGATGACAATGGTAATGGAGTATTGTGATGACAAGCACATGGAGCATTGTGATGACAAGGTCATGTAACATTTTGCTGGCAAAGGCATGGAGCATTGTGATGACAAGTGTCATGGAGCACTTTTATGACAAGTGTAACGGAGCACTGTGATTACAGAGGTCAAGGAACATTGGGATGACAAGGGCATGGATCATTGTGATGACAAGTGTCATGGAGCATTTTGAGGACAAGAGTCCCGAATCATTGTGTTGTCAAGGGTCATGTAGCATTGTGATGACAGTGGTCATGGAGCATTGTGATGACAGGTGTCATGGAGCATTTTGATGAAAATGTCATGGAGGATTGGGCTGAATATGTTCATGGAGTAATGTGATGACAGGGGTTATGGAGCATTGTGATGACTAGGGAATAGAGCATTGTGATGACAAAGTCCTGGAGCATTGTGATGAGAAGACCATGGAGCCTTGTGATGACAAGTCTCATTGAGCATTCTAATAAAATGGGACATGGAGCATTGTGATTACAGGGGTCTTTGAGCATTGTGATGAAAAGGGCATGGATCATTGTGATGAAAAAGGCATGGAGCCTTGCCATGACAGGGTTCAAGGAGCATACTGACGACAAGTGTCAGGGAGCATTGTGATGACAAGTGTATTGAGCATTGTGATGACAAAGGCATGGAGCATTGTGATGAGAAAACCATGGATAATTCTGATGATGAGCGTCATGGGGCGTTGTGGTGAAAAATGTTATGGAACATTGTGATCACAAGTGTTTGGAACATTGTGATGACTGAGGACATGGAGCATTTTGATTTCATTTTGATGACAATAGCATGAAGCATTATGATGATTGGCATGGTGCATTTTGATGACAGGGTTCATGGGGCAATGAGATGAAAAGGGGCATGGGGCATTGTGATTACAGGGGTCTTGGAGCATTGTGATGACAAGAACATGGAGCAATGTGATGAGAATGCCATGGAGCATTCTGATTACATGTGGCATGGTGCCTTGTGATGACAAGCCGTGGAACATATTGATGGCAGTGTTCATGGAGCATTGTTATTACAGGTGTAATGGAGCATTGTGATGACAAGGGCAAGAAGGATTGCTCTA
The DNA here is from genome assembly GCF_964341445.2 of Mesoplodon mirus. Lineage (NCBI taxonomy): Eukaryota > Metazoa > Chordata > Mammalia > Artiodactyla > Ziphiidae > Mesoplodon > Mesoplodon mirus. The sequence goes on from NW_028295212.1 coordinate 112,797, forward strand.
AAAATTTTCATGCATCATTGTGATGAGAGTGGGCATGGAGCATTGTGATGACAAGGGCACGGAACACTGTGATACATGGGTCATGGAGGATTGTAATGACAAGGGCATGGAGCATTGTGATGAGAAGGGCATTGAGCATTGTGACGACAAGCGTCATGGAGCTTTGTGATGACAAGGGCGTGGAGCAATGTGATGAGAGGGTTCATGGAGCATTGTGATGACAATGGCATGGAGCATTGTGATGCCAAGGTTCATGGATCTTTGTGATAACAAAGGTCATGGAGCATTTTGATGAAAAGGGCGTGGTGCATTGTGATGCAAAGGGCAGGGAGCATGGTGAATACATGGTCATGGAGCAATTTGATGAAAAGGGTTATGGAACATATTGATGAAAGGGGTTATGGAACATTGTGATGTCAGGGATCATGGAGCATTGTGATGAAAAGGGTCATGGAGCATTTTGATGATAGGGGTTATGGATCTTTGTGATGTCAGGGGTCATGGAGCATTGTGATGATAAGGGCATGTAGCATTGTGATGACTAGTGTCATGGAATATTTTGATGACAGGGTTGAGGGACTATTGTGAATACTAGTGATGGAACATTGTGATATCAGTGGTGAGAGAGCATTTTGATGAGAAGTCCCTGGTGCATTGTGATGACAACGTTTATGACGCATGGTGATGACAATGTTTATGGAGCATTGTGATGACAAAGTTGTGGAACATTGTGATAACAAGCGAATGGTGCATTGTGATGCCGTGGGTCATGGAGCATTGTGCTGACAAGTGCATGGATCATTGTGGTGACAAGGGTCATGGTGCATTGTGGTAGCAAAGGCATGGAGCTTTGTGATGACAAGGGTCAAGGAGCATTGTGATGAAATGTTCATGCAGCATTGTGGTGAAAATATCACAGAGGTTTGTGATGACGAGGGCATGGATCATTGTGATGACAAAGGTCATGAAGCATTGTTATGACTGGAGTCAAGGTGCATTGTGATAACAGGGGTCATGGAGCATTGTGATGACAAGGGCATGGAGCATTGTCATGACAGGGGCATGGAGTATTGGTCTGACTAGTTTCATGAATTATTGTGATGATAGTGGGCATGGTGCATTGTGATGACAAGGGCATGGAGCATTGTGATGAAAAGGTCATGGAGTATTTTGAAGACAGGTGTCAGGGAGCATTGTAATGACATATGTCAAGGTCCATTGTGTGACAATGGCATGGATCATATTGATGCCAAGTGTCATGGAGGATTGTGATGGCAAAGATAATGGAGCATTGTGATGACAAAGGCTTGGAGCATTGTGATGACAAGGGTCATGTAGCATTGTGATGATAAGGGCATGGAGCATTGTGATGACAAGGGCCATTGAGAATTTTGATGACAAGTTCATGAAGCATTCTGATGACAACCGCATAGAGCTTGCTATGACAGGGGTCATGGAGCATTGCAATGACAAGTGCATGGAGAATTGTGATGACAAGAGCATGTAACATTGTGATGAGAAGTATCAAGAACCATTGTGATGACAAGGATGTAGAGAATTGTGATGACAAGGGACATGGAGCATTGTGATGACCAGAGCATGGGGCTTTGTGATGGCAAGACCGTGGAGCATTGTGATGAGAAGACCATGGATAATTGTGATGACGAGCGTCATGGAGCACTGTAATGACAAGTGTCATGGAGCCTTCTGATGACAAGCTTGTGGAATATTGTGATGACAATGGCATGGAGCATTGTGATTAAAAGCGCATGGAGCATTGTGATGAAAAAGGCATGGAGCCTTTTCATGACAGGGTTCAAGGAGCATTCTGACGACAAGTGTCAAGGAGCATTGTGATGACATGTGTATTGAGTATTGTGATGAAAAAGGTCATGGAGCATTGTGATGACAAGTGTTATGTAACATTGTGATCACAAGGGTTTGGAGAATTGTGATGACAGTGGTCATGGATCATTTTGATTTCAAGGAGCATGGAACATTGTGATGAAAAGGGCATGAAGCAATGTGATACCAAATTTCATGGAGGATTGTGATGACAGCGGGAATGTAGTATTTGGATGACAAGCGAAAGGAGCATTGTGATGACCAGGTCATGTAGCATTTTGCTGACAAAGGCATGGAGCATTGTTATGACAAAGGTCATGGTGCAGTGTGATGACAAGTGTCATGGAGCATTGTGATTACAGGGGTCATGAAGCATTGCGATGACAAGGGTAGGATCATTGTGTTGACAAGGTTCATGGAGCATTTTGATGACAAGATTCCTGGATCATTGTGCTGTCTGGGGTTATGGAGCATTGTGTTGGCAGTTTCATGGAGCATTGTGATGGCAGGGGTCAAGGAGCATTGTGATGAGAAGGTCATGGAGCATTGGGCTGAAAATATTCATAGAATATTGTGATGACAGTGGTCATGGAGCATTGCAATGACAAGGGAATGGAGCCTTGTGATGACACGGTCCTGGAGCATTGTGATGAGAAGACCATGGAGACATGTGATGACAAGTCTCATGCAACATTCTTATGAAAAGGGGCATGGAGCATTGTGATTACAGTGGTCTTGGAGCATTGTGATGACAAGGACATAGAGCATTTTGATGAGAAGTCAATGGAGCATTCTGATGACATGCGTCATGGAGCTTTGTGAATGACAAGGGCATGGAGCATTGTGATTACACGGGCCTTGGAGCATTGTGATGAAAAGGGCATGAAGCATTGTGATGAAAAAGGCATGGAGCCTTTTCATGACAGGGTTCAAGGAGCATTCTGACAAGTGTCAGGGAGCATTGTGATGAAAGTGTATTGAGCATTGTGATGAAAAAGGTCATGGAGCTTTGTGATGACAAGGACATGATGTATTGTGATGACTGTCATCATGGAGCGTTGTGATGACAAGTGTTATAAAACATTGTGATCAAAATTGTTTGGAGCATTGTGATGACAAAGGTCATGGATCATTTTGATTTCAAGGAGCATGGAGCATTGTGATGACAAGGGCATGAAGCAATGTGAACCAAAGATTCTTTGAGGATAGTGATGATAATGGAAATTGAGTATTGTGATGACAAGAGAATGGAACATTGTGATGACAAGGTCATGTAGAATTTTGCTGACAAAAGTATGGACCATTGTGGTGACAAGTGTCATGGAGCATTCTGATGACAAGCTTGTGGAGTATTGTGATGACAGTGGCATGGAGCATTGTGATGAAAAGGGCATGGAGCATTGTGATGAAAAAGGCATGGAGCCTTTTCATGACAGGTTTCAAGTAGCATTCGGATGACAAGTGTCAGGGAGCATTGTGATGACAAGGGTATTGTGCATTGTGATGAAGAAGCTCATTGAGGATTATGATGACAAGGGCATGGAGTATTGTGATTGCAGGCGTCATGGAGCGTGGTGATGACAAGTGTTATGGCACATTCTCACCACAAGGGTTTGGAGCATTTTGATGACAGACGTCATGGATCATTGTGATTTCAAGGAGCATGGTGCATTGTGATGAGAAGGGCATGAAGCAATGTGAACCCATGATTCATTGAGGATTGTGATGATAATGGGAATGGAGTACTGTGATGACAAGCGAATGGAGCATTGTGATGACAAGGTCATGTAGAATTTTGCTGACAAAGGCATGGAACATTGTGATGACAAGGGTCATGGAGCACTGTGGTGACAAGCGTCATGGACCATTGTGAGTACAGGGGTCATGGAGCATTTGTATGACAAGAGCATGGATCATTTTGATGACAAGGGTCATGGAGAATTTTGATGACATGAGTCCCGGATCATTCTGTTGTCATGGGTCATGGAGGTTTGTGATGACAGTGGTCATGGAGCATTTTGATGACAGGGGTAATGGAGCATTGTGATGAGAAGGTCATGGAGCTTTGGGCTGAAAATATTTATGGGGTATTGGGATGACAGGAGTCATGGAGCATTGTGATGACAAGGGAATGGAGCATTGTGATGACAAGGTCCTGGAGCATTGTGATGAGAAGACCATGGAACCTTGTGATGACAAGTCGCATGGAGCATTCTGATGAAAGGTGCATGGAGAATTGTGAATACAGGGGTCCAGTAGCATTGTGATGACAAGGGCATGAAGCATTGTAATGAGAAGGCCATGGAGCATTCTGATGACAGGCGTCATGGAGCTTTGTGAATGACAAGGGCATGGAGCATTGTGATTACAGGGGTCTTGGAGCATTGTGATGAAAAGGGCATGGATCATTGTGACGAAAAAGGCATGGAGCCTTGTCATGACAGGGTTCAAGAAGCATACTGACGACAAGTGTCAGGCAGCATTGTGATGACAAGTGTATTGAGCATTGTGATGAAAAAGGTCATGGAGCATTGTGATGAGAAGACCATGGATAATTGTGATGACAAGCGTCATGGGGTGTTGTGATGACAAGTGCTATGGAACATTGTGATCACAAGGGTTTGGAGCATTATGATGACAGAGGTCATGTATCATTTTGATTTCAAGGAGCATGGAGCATTGTGATGAAAAAGGCATGAATCAATGTGATACCAAGTTTCATGGAGGATTGCGATGACAAAGGAAATGTAGTATTTTGATGACAAGCGAAAGGAGCATTGTGATGACAAGGTAATGTAGCATTTTGCTGACAAAGGCATGGAGCATTGTGATGGCAATGGTCATGGAGCACTGTGATGACAAGCGTCACGGAGCATTGTGATTACAGTGGTCATGGAGCATTGCTATGACAAGGGTAGGATCATTGTGATGACATGTGTCATGGAGAATTTTGATGACAAGATTCCCAGATCACTGTGTTGTCAGGGGTCATGGAGGATTGTGATGAGCATTGAGCACTGTCACCATGGGTACTGCAACAATGAGCGCTGTCACCATGAGCACTGTCACCATTGCGAGTATCACCATGTGCACTGTCACCATGGGCACTATCACAATGAGGACTCTCAACGTGGGCAATGTCACTGTTGACAAGGGCACCGTGGGCACTTCCACCATGGGCAATGTCACCGTGGGCACTATCACTGTGAGCACTGTCAACAGGAGCACGTCACCATGGGCACTGTCAACATGGGTACTATCTCGAAGGGCAATGTCACCATGAGCATTGTCAGGATGGGCAACTTCACCATGAGCACTGTCACCAAAGGCACTATCACCATGAGCAATGTCACTGTGGGCCATGTCACCAGGGGCACTATCACCATGGTTAATGTAATCATTGGCACTTTCCCCATGAGCACTGTCACCCTGGGCACTGTCATCATGGGCACGGTCACGGTGAGCACTATCTCCATGAGCACAGCCACTGTGAACACCATCACCATAATCACTGGCCTCATCGGTACTGTCACCATGAGCACTGCCACAATGAGCACTGTCAGCATGGGCACATCCCCCATGAGCACTGTCCCTATGAGAAGTGCTACCATGGGTATTTTCGCCATGAGTACTGTCACCCTGTGCATTGTCACCATTTGCACTGTCACCATGAGGACTATTACCGTGAGCGCTATCACCGTGAGATCTCTCACCATGGTCACTGTCACCATGGCCCCTTGCACAATGGGGGCTGTCAACATGAGTGCTGTCACCATTGGCACTATCACCGTGAGCATTCTCACTGTGGTCAGTGTCACCATGGGCACTGTCACCATGAGCACTGTCACCATAGGCAATGTCACCGTGGTCAGTGTCACCATTAGCACTGTCAACATGGGCACTCCTACAGTGGGCACTGTCACTGTGAGAAGTGTCACCATGGGTACTGCCACCATGAGCAGTGTCTCTGTGAGAACTGTCAGCATGGGTTTTTACCGTGAGCACTGTCACCATGAGCACTGTCACCATTTTTCATTGCCACCATGTGCACTACCACCATGTGCACTCTCACCATGGGCACTATCACCGAGAACACTGTCACCATAAGTACTGTCTTCATGGGCACTGTCACCAAGGGCACGGCCAACATGTGACCTGTAACCATTGTCAGTATCACTGTGAGAAGTGTCACCATGGGAATTACCAACATAGGTACTGTCATCATGAGCACATTCAGAATGGGAACTGTCACCATGGGCACTATCACCGTGAGGACTCTCACCATGGGAATGATCGCCATGGGCACTAACACCTTGAGAATTATTGCCATGAGTACTGTCACCATGGGTATTGTCACTATGGGCACTATCAGCATTAGAACTGTTACCGTGGTCACTGTCACGATGGAATTTGTCACTGTGAGCACTGTCACTATAGGCAAAGTCACGGTTTGCACTGTCCCCTTGGGCCCTATCACAGTGAGCACTATCACTTTGACGGTGGTGTCCATGGGCACTGCCACCATGGACACTACCAACTTGAGAATTATCACTATTTGTACTCTCAGCGTGGTCATGGTCAACAAGTGCACTATCACTATGCTCACTATGACCGCGAGCACTGTCACCATGGGCAACTTAACCATGGGCACTATCACCATGAGCACTATCACCATCGGCACTATCACAGTGATCACTATCACCGTGGACACTATCATGGTGAGCACAGTTAACATGAGCATTGTAACTGTGAGCACTGTCACAATGGGTAATGCAACCATGAGCCCAGTCACCGTGAGCACTGTCAGCATGGGTTGTCACCTTGTGCACTGTCAGCATGAGCACTGTCACCATGGGCACTATAACTATTTTTCAGTGCCACCATGTGCATTACAACCATATGCACTGTCACCTTGTACACTCTCACCATGAGCACTGTCACCATGAGTACTGTCATCATGGGCAATGGCACAGCCACCATCTGCAATCTTACCATGGTCACTATCACTGTGAGCACTGTCACCAGTGGAACTACCAACATGGGCACTATCATCATGAGCACTTTCATCATACGAACTGTCACCATGGGCACTATGAACATGAGAACGCTCACCATGGGCACTGTCACCATGAGCATTGTCATCATAGGCAATGTCACTGTGAGAACTATCACCATGCACACTGTCCACAAGGGCACTATCACATTGAGCTGTAACACCATGTGTACTGTCATCTTGGGCACAGTCACCATGGGCACACTCACCAAGTACACTATCACTATGCTCACTATTACTCTGTACACTGTCACCATGGGCACCGTAACCATGGGCACTATCACCGGGAGCATTATCAGCATCGGCACAACAGGCGTGATAAATGTCGCCATGGGTCATATCACCGTGAACACGGTTGCCATGGGCACTGTCACGATGTGCAATGCCCCATTGGTACTCTCACCATGGGAACTGCCACCATGAGCACTGTCACCATGAGCACTGACACCACGAGCACTGCCACGGAAGGCACTGCAACCATGAGCACTGTCACCATTAAAACTGTTACTATGAGAAATGTAACCATGGGCAATTTCTCGAAGAGTACTCTCACCATGGGTATTTTCCCCTTGGGCACTCTCAACGTAAACATTATTACCATGAGCACTTTCATTGTGAGCACTGTCACCATGGGCACTGTCACAGTGCGGAGTGTCACCATGAGTCATGTCACCATGGGAAATGTCACCGTGAGAATTATCACTATAGGAAATGTCACTATGGGCAATGTCACCATGAGAAATGTCATTTTGAGCACTCTCACCATGGGTAAGGCCACCATGAGTAATGTCACCATTGGCAGTATCACAATGCGCAGTGTCACCATGGGCACTATCACCATGACAACTCTCAGCGTGAGCACTGTCACTGTGGGCACTGGCATCGTGAGCAATTCGACCATGGGCAATGTCAACATGGGCACTATCACTGTGAGCACTCTCAACATGAGTATGTCACCATGAGCCCTGTAAACATGGGCAATGTCACAGTGAGAAGTGTCACCATGGTCACTGCCACCACTGTCACTATCATTTTGAGCACTGTCACCAAGGGAACTGCAACCATGAGCACTGTCACCATTGCGAGTATCACCATGTGCACTGTAACCATGGGCATTATCACAATGAGGACTGTCAGCGTGGGCACTGTCACTGTTGGCAGGGGCACCGTGGGCACTTCCACAATGGGCATTGTCACCATGGGCACTATCACTGTGAGCACTGTCAATATGAGCATGTCACCATGGGCACTGTCAACATGGGTACTATCTCGAAGGGCAATGTCACCATGAGCATTGTCAGGATGGGCAATTTCACCATGAGATCCGTCACCAAAGGCACTATCACCATGAGCAATGTCACTGTGGGCCGTGTCACCAAGGGCACTCTCACCATGGTTAATATTATCATTGGCACTTTCCCCGTGAGCACTGTCAACCTGGGCACTGTCATCATGGGCACTGTCACCGTGAGCACTATCTCCATGAGCACAGCCACTGTGAACACCATCACCATAATCACTGGCCTCATCGGTACAGTCACCATGAGCACTGCCACAATGAGCACTGTCAGCATGGGCACTTCCCCCATGAGCACTGTCACTATGAGAAATGCTACCATGGGTATTTTCGCCATGAGTACTGTCACCCTGTGTATTGTCACCATTTGCACTGTCACCATGAGGACTATTACCGTGAGCGCTATCACCATGAGATCTCTCACCATGGTCACTGTCACCATGGCACCTTGCACAATGGGGGCTGTCAACATGAGTGCTGTCACCATTGGCACTATCACCGTGAGCATTCTCACTGTGGTCAGTGTCACCATGGGCACTGTCACCATGAGCACTGTCACCATAGGCGATGTCACCGTCGTCAGTGTCACCATGATCACTGTCAACATGGGCACTCATACAGTGGGCACTGTCACTGTGAGAACTGTCACCATGGGTACTGCCACTATGAGCAGTGTCTCTATGAGTACTGTCAGCATGGGTTTTTACGGTGAGCACTGTCACCATGAGCCCTGTCACCATTTTTCATTGCCACCATGTGCACTACCACCATGGGCACTCTCAGCATGGGCACTATCACCGAGAACACTGTCACCATAAGTACTGTCTTCATGGGCACTGTCATCAAGGGAACGGCCAACATGTGAACTGTAACCATTGTCAGTATCACTGTTAGAAGTGTCACCATGGGAATTACCAACATAGGCACTGTCATCATGAGCACTTTCAGAATGGGAACTGTCACGATGGGCACTATTATCGTGAGGATTCTCACCATGGGACTTATCGCCATGGGCACTATCAGCTTTAGAACTGTCACCGTGGTCACAGTCACGATGGAATTTGTCACTGTGAGCACTGTCACGATAGGCAAAGTCACGGTTTGCACTGTCCCCTTGGGCCCTGTCACAGTGAGCACTATCACTTTGATGGTGGTGCCCATGGGCACTACCACCATGGAAACTACCAACTTGAGAATTATCACCATTGGTACTCTCAGGGTGGTCATGGTCAACAAGGGCACTATCACTATGCTCACTATGACCGTGAGCACTGTCACCATGGGCACCTTAATCATGGGCACTATCACCGTGAGCACTATCACCATCGGCAATATCAATGTGATCACTGTCACCATAGACAGTATCATGGTGAGCACATTTAACATGAGCATTGTAACTGTGAGCACTGCCACAGTGGGTAATGCAACCATGAGCCAAGTCACCGTGAGCAGTGTCAGCTTGGGTTGTCACCTTGTGCACTGTCAGCATGAGCACTGTCACCATTGGCACTATAACTCTTTTTCAGGGCCACCATGTGCATTAAAACCATGTTCACTGTCACCTTGGACACTATCACCATGAGCACTGTCACCATGGGTACTGTCATCATGGGCAATGGCACAGCCAACATCTGCAATCTTACTATGGTCACTATCACTGTGAGCACGGACACCAATGGAACTACCAACATGGGCACTGTCATCATGAGCACCTTCACCATACGAACTGTCACCATGGGCACTATGAACGTGAGAAAGGTCACCATGGGCACTGTCACCATGAGCATTGTCATCATAGGCAATGTCACCGTGAGAAATATCACCAGGCGCACTGTCCACAAGGGCACTATCACATTGAGCTGTATCACCATGTGTACTGTCATCTTGGGCAGAGTCACCATGGGCACACTCACCAAGTACACTATCACTATGCTCACTAGTACTCTGAACACTGTCACCATGGACACCGTAACCATGGACACTATCACGGGGAGCATTATCAGCATCGGCACAACAGGCGTGATAACTGTCACCATGGGTCATATCACCGTGAGCACGGTTGCCATGGGCACTGTCACGATGTGCAATGCCCCATTGGTACTCTCACCATGGGAACTGCCACCATGAGCACTGTCACCATGAGCACTGACACCACGAGCACTGCCACCGAGGGCACTGCAAACATGAGCACTGTCACCATGAGAACTGTTACTATGAGAAATGTAACCATGGGCAATTTCTCGATGAGTATTCTCACCATGGGTATTTTCACCTTGGGCACTCTCCAAGTACACAGTATTACCATGAGCACTTTTACTGTGAGCACTGTCACCATGGACACTGTCACAATGCGGAGTGTCAACATGAGCCATGTCACCATAGGAAATGTCACCGTGAGAAGTGTCACCATAGGCAATGTCACCATGGGCAATGTCAGCATGGGAAATGCCATTTTGAGCACTGTCACCATGCGTACTGCAACCATGAGTACTGTCACCATGAGTACTGTCACCATTGGCAGTATGACCATGTGCACTGTCACCATGGGCACTATCACCATGACAACTCTCAGCATGAGCACTGTCACTGTGGGCACTGGCATCGTGAGCAATTCCACCATGGGCAATATCACCATGGGCACTAGCACTGTGAGCACTCTCAACATGAGCACGTCACCATGAGCCCTGTCACCATGGGCAATGTCACCATGAGAAGTGTCACCATAGGCAATGTCATCGTGGGCACTGTTCACCATGGTCACTGCCACCACTGTCACTGTCATTTTGAGCACTGCCACCAAGGGTACTGCAACTATGAGCACTGTCACCGTTGCGAGTATCACCATGTGCACTGTCACCATGGGCACGATCACAATGAGAACCGTCAGCGTGGGCACTGTCACTGTTGGCAAGGGCACCGTGGGCACATCCACCATGGGCAATGTCACCATGGGCACTATCACTGTGAGCACTCTCAACATGAGCACGTCACCATGAGCCCTGTCACCATGGGCAATGTCACCATGAGAAGTGTCACCATAGGCAATGTCATCGTGGGCACTGTCACCATGGTCACTGCCACCACTGTCACTGTCATTTTGAGCACTGTCACCAAGGGTACTGCAACCATGAGCACTGTCACCATGAGCACTCTCACCATTGCGAGTATCACCATGTGCACTGTCACCATGGGCACTATCACAATGAGAACTGTCAGCGTGGACACTGTCACTGTTGGCAAGGGCACCGTGGGTACCTCCACCATGGGCAATGTCACCATGGGCACTATCACTGTGAGCACTCTCAACATGAGCACGTCACCATGGGAACTGTCAACATGGGTACTATCTCGAAGGGCAATGTCACCATGAGCATTGTCAGGATGGGCAATTTCACCATGAGCACTGTCACCAAAGGCTCTATCACCATGAGCAATGTCACTGTGGGCCGTGTCACCAGGGGCACTATCACCATGGTTAATGTTATCATTGGCACTTTCCCCATGAGCACTGTCACCCTGGGCACTGTCATCATGGGCACAGTCACCGTGAGCACTATCTCCATGAGCACAGCCACTGTGAACACCATCACCATAATCACTGGCCTCATCGGTACTGTCACCATGAGCACTGCCACAATGAGCACTGTCAGCATGGGCACTTCCCCCATGAGCACTGTCACTATGAGAACGGCTACCATGGGTATTTTCGCCATGAGTACTGTCACCCTGTGTATTGTCACCATTTGCACTGTCACCATGAGGACTATTACCGTGAGCGCTATCACCGTGAGATCTCTCACCATGGTCACTGTCACCATGGCCCCTTGCACAATGGGGGCTGTCAACATGAGTGCTGTCACCATTGGCACTATCACCGTGAGCATTCTCAATGTGGACAGATTCACCATGGGCACTGTCACCATGAGCACTGTCACCAGAGGCATTGTCACCGTGGTCAGTTTCACCATTAGCACTGTCAACATGGGCACTCATACAGTGGGCACTGTCACTGTGAGCACTGTCACCAAGGGTACTGCCACCATGAGCAGTGTCTTTGTGAGTACTCTCAGCATGGGCTTTTACTGTGAGCACTGTCACCATGAGCACTCTCACCATTTTTCAATGCCACCATGTGCACTACCACCATGTGCACTATCACCATGGGCACTATCACCGAGAACACTGTCACCATAAGTACTGTCTTCATGGGCACTGTCACCAAGGGCACAGCCAATATGTGAACTGTAACCATTGTCAGTATCACTGTGAGAAGTGTCACCATGGGAATTAACAACATAGGCACTGTCATCATGAGCACATTCAGAATGGGAACTGTCACCATGGGCACTATCACTGTGAGGACTCTCACCATGGGAATGAGCGCCATGGGCACTACCACCTTGAGAATTATCACCATGAGTACTGTCACCATGGGTATTGTCACTATGGGCACTATCAGCATTAGAACTGTTACCGTGGTCACTGTCACGATGGAATTTGTCACTGTGAGCACTGTCACGATAGGCAAAGTCACGGTGTGTACTGTCCCCTTGGGCCCTGTCACAGTGAGCACTATCACTTTGACGGTGGTGTCCATGGGCACTGCCACCATGGACACTACCAACTTGAGAATTATCAAAATTTGTACTCTCAGCGTGGTCATGGTCAACAAGTGCACTATCACTAGGATCACTATGACCGCGAGCACTGTCACCATGGGCAACTTAACCATGGGCACTATCACCATGAGCACTATCACCACCGGCACAATCTCTGTGATCACTATCACCTTGGACACTATCATGGTGAGCACAGTTAACATGAGCATTGTAACTGTGAGCACTGTCACAATGGGTAATGCAACCATGAGCCCTGTCACCGTGAGCACTGTCAGCATGGGTTGTCACCTTGTGCACTGCCAGCATGAGCACTGTCACCATGGGCACTATAACAATTTTTCAGTGCCACCATGTGCATTACAACCATATGCACTGTCACTTTGCACACTCTCACCATGAGCACTGTCACCATGAGTACTGTCATCGTGGGCAATGGCACAGCCACCATGTGCAATCTTACCATGGTCACTATCACTGTGAGCACTGTCACCAATGGAACTACCAACATGGGCACTGTCATCATGAGCACATTCACCATACGAACTCTCACCATGGGCTCTATGAACGTGAGAACGGTCACCATGGGCACTGTCACCATGAGCATTGTCATCATCGGCAATGTCACCATGAGAACTATTAACATGCGCAATGTCTACATGGGCACTATCACATTGAGCTGTATCACCATGTGTACTGTCATCTTGGGCACAGTCACCATGGGCACACTCACCAAGTACACTATCACTATGCTCACTATTGCTCTGAACACTGTCACCATGGGCACCGTAACCATGGGCACTATCACCGGGAGCATTATCAGCATCGGCACAACAGGCGTGATAACTGTCACCATGGGTCATATCACGGTGAGCATGGTTGCCATGGGCACTGTCACGATGTGCAATGCCCCATTGGTACTCTCACCATGGGAACTGCCACCATGAGCACTGTCACCATGAGCACTGACACCACGAGCACTGCCACCGAGGGCACTGCAAACATGAGCACTGTCACCATGAGAACTGTTACTATGAGAAATGTAACCATGGGCAATTTCTCGATGAGTATTCTCACCATGGGTATTTTCACCTTGGGCACTCTCCAAGTACACAGTATTACCATGAGCACTTTTACTGTGAGCACTGTCACCATGGACACTGTCACAATGCGGAGTGTCAACATGAGCCATGTCACCATAGGAAATGTCACCGTGAGAAGTGTCACCATAGGCAATGTCACCATGGGCAATGTCAGCATGGGAAATGCCATTTTGAGCACTGTCACCATGCGTACTGCAACCATGAGTACTGTCACCATGAGTACTGTCACCATTGGCAGTATGACCATGTGCACTGTCACCATGGGCACTATCACCATGACAACTCTCAGCATGAGCACTGTCACTGTGGGCACTGGCATCGTGAGCAATTCCACCATGGGCAATATCACCATGGGCACTAGCACTGTGAGCATTCTCAACATGAGCACGTCACCATGAGCCCTGTCACCATGGGCAATGTCACCATGAGAAGTGTCACCATAGGCAATGTCATCGTGGGCACTGTTCACCATGGTCACTGCCACCACTGTCACTGTCATTTTGAGCACTGCCACCAAGGGTACTGCAACTATGAGCACTGTCACCGTTGCGAGTATCACCATGTGCACTGTCACCATGGGCACGATCACAATGAGAACCGTCAGCGTGGGCACTGTCACTGTTGGCAAGGGCACCGTGGGCACATCCACCATGGGCAATGTCACCATGGGCACTATCACTGTGAGCACTCTCAACATGAGCACGTCACCATGAGCCCTGTCACCATGGGCAATGTCACCATGAGAAGTGTCACCATAGGCAATGTCATCGTGGGCACTGTCACCATGGTCACTGCCACCACTGTCACTGTCATTTTGAGCACTGTCACCAAGGGTACTGCAACCATGAGCACTGTCACCACGAGCACTCTCACCATTGCGAGTATCACCATGTGCACTGTCACCATGGGCACTATCACAATGAGAACTGTCAGCGTGGACACTGTCACTGTTGGCAAGGGCACCGTGGGTACCTCCACCATGGGCAATGTCACCATGGGCACTATCACTGTGAGCACTCTCAACATGAGCACGTCACCATGGGAACTGTCAACATGGGTACTATCTCGAAGGGCAATGTCACCATGAGCATTGTCAGGATGGGCAATTTCACCATGAGCACTGTCACCAAAGGCTCTATCACCATGAGCAATGTCACTGTGGGCCGTGTCACCAGGGGCACTATCACCATGGTTAATGTTATCATTGGCACTTTCCCCGTGAGCACTGTCACCCTGGGCACTGTCATCATGGGCACAGTCACCGTGAGCACTATCTCCATGAGCACAGCCACTGTGAACACCATCACCATAATCACTGGCCTCATCGGTACTGTCACCATGAGCACTGCCACAATGAGCACTGTCAGCATGGGCACTTCCCCCATGAGCACTGTCACTATGAGAACGGCTACCATGGGTATTTTCGCCATGAGTACTGTCACCCTGTGTATTGTCACCATTTGCACTGTCACCATGAGGACTATTACCGTGAGCGCTATCACCGTGAGATCTCTCACCATGGTCACTGTCACCATGGCCCCTTGCACAATGGGGGCTGTCAACATGAGTGCTGTCACCATTGGCACTATCACCGTGAGCATTCTCAATGTGGACAGATTCACCATGGGCACTGTCACCATGAGCACTGTCACCAGAGGCATTGTCACCGTGGTCAGTTTCACCATTAGCACTGTCAACATGGGCACTCATACAGTGGGCACTGTCACTGTGAGCACTGTCACCAAGGGTACTGCCACCATGAGCAGTGTCTTTGTGAGTACTCTCAGCATGGGCTTTTACTGTGAGCACTGTCACCATGAGCACTCTCACCATTTTTCAATGCCACCATGTGCACTATCACCATGTGCACTATCACCATGGGCACTATCACCGAGAACACTGTCACCATAAGTACTGTCTTCATGGGCACTGTCACCAAGGGCACGGCCAATATGTGAACTGTAACCATTGTCAGTATCACTGTGAGAAGTGTCACCATGGGAATTAACAACATAGGCACTGTCATCATGAGCACATTCAGAATGGGAACTGTCACCATGGGCACTATCACCGTGAGGACTCTCACCATGGGAATGAGCGCCATGGGCACTACCACCTTGAGAATTATCACCATGAGTACTGTCACCATGGGTATTGTCACTATGGGCACTATCAGCATTAGAACTGTTACCGTGGTCACTGTCACGATGGAATTTGTCACTGTGAGCACTGTCACGATAGGCAAAGTCACGGTGTGTACTGTCCCCTTGGGCCCTGTCACAGTGAGCACTATCACTTTGACGGTGGTGTCCATGGGCACTGCCACCATGGACACTACCAACTTGAGAATTATCAAAATTTGTACTCTCAGCGTGGTCATGGTCAACAAGTGCACTATCACTAGGATCACTATGACCGCGAGCACTGTCACCATGGGCAACTTAACCATGGGCACTATCACCATGAGCACTATCACCACCGGCACAATCTCTGTGATCACTATCACCTTGGACACTATCATGGTGAGCACAGTTAACATGAGCATTGTAACTGTGAGCACTGTCACAATGGGTAATGCAACCATGAGCCCTGTCACCGTGAGCACTGTCAGCATGGGTTGTCACCTTGTGCACTGCCAGCATGAGCACTGTCACCATGGGCACTATAACAATTTTTCAGTGCCACCATGTGCATTACAACCATATGCACTGTCACTTTGCACACTCTCACCATGAGCACTGTCACCATGAGTACTGTCATCGTGGGCAATGGCACAGCCACCATGTGCAATCTTACCATGGTCACTATCACTGTGAGCACTGTCACCAATGGAACTACCAACATGGGCACTGTCATCATGAGCACATTCACCATACGAACTCTCACCATGGGCTCTATGAACGTGAGAACGGTCACCATGGGCACTGTCACCATGAGCATTGTCATCATCGGCAATGTCACCATGAGAACTATTAACATGCGCAATGTCTACATGGGCACTATCACATTGAGCTGTATCACCATGTGTACTGTCATCTTGGGCACAGTCACCATGGGCACACTCACCAAGTACCATATCACTATGCTCACTATTGCTCTGAACACTGTCATCATGGGCACCGTAACCATGGGCACTATCACCGGGAGCATTATCAGCATCGGCACAACAGGCGTGATAACTGTCACCATGGGTCATATCACGGTGAGCATGGTTGCCATGGGCACTGTCACGATGTGCAATGCCCCATTGGTACTCTCACCATGGGAACTGCCACCATGAGCAGTGTCACCATGAGCACTGACACCAAGAGACCTGCCACCAAGGGCTCTACAACCATGAGCACTGTCACCATGAGAACTGTTACTATGAGAAATGTAACCATGGGCAATTTTTCGATGAGTACTCTCACCATGGGTATTTTCACCATGGGCACTCTCAACGTAAACAGTATTACCATGAGCACTTTCTCTGTGAGCACTGTCACGATGGGCACTGTCACAATGCGGAGTGTCACCATGAGCCATGTCACCATGGGAAATGTCACCGTGAGAAGTGTCACCATAGGCAATGTCACCATGGGCAATGTCACCATGGGAAATGCCATTTTGAGGACTGTCACCATGGGTACTGCCACCATGAGTACTGACACAATGAGTATTCTCACCATTGGCAGTAGCACCATGGGCAATGTCACCATGGGCACTATCACCATGACAACTCTCAGCATGAACACTGTCACTGTGGGCACTGGCATCGTGAGCAATTCCACCATGGGCAATGTCACCATGGGCACTATCACTGTGAGCACTCTCAACATGAGCACGTCACCATGAGCCCTGTCACCATGGGCAATGTCACCGTGAGAAGTGTCATCGTGGGCACTGTCACCATGGTCACTGCCACCACTGTCACTGTCATTTTGAGCACTGTCACCAAGGGTACTGCAACCATGAGCACTGTCACCATGAGCACTGTCACCATTGCGAGTATCACCATGTGCACTGTCACCATGGGCACTATCACAATGAGAACTGTCAGTGTGGGCACTGTCACTGTTGGCAAGGGCACCGAGGGCACTTCCACCATGGGCAATGTCAACATGGGCACTATCACTGTGAGCACTGTCAACATGAGCACGTCACCATGGGCACTGTCAACATGGGTACTATCTCGATGGGCAATGTCACCATGAGCATTGTCAGGATGGGCAATTTCACCATGAGCACTGTCACCAAAGGCACTATCACCATGAGCAATGTCACTGTGGGCCGTGTCACCAGGGGCACTATCACCATGGTTAATGTTATCATTGGCACCTTCCCCGTGAGCTATGTCAACCTGGGCACTGTCATCATGGGCACGGTCACCGTGAGCACTATCTCCATGAGCACAGCCACTGTGAACACCATCACCATAATCACTGGCCTCATCGGTACTGTCACCAGGAGCACTGCCACAATGAGCACTGTCAGCATGGGCACTTCCCCCATGAGCACTGTCACTATGAGAACTGCTACCATGGGTATTTTCGCCATGAGTACTGTCACCCTGTGTATTGTCACCATTTGCACTGTCACCATGAGGACTATTACCATGAGCGCTATCACCGTGAGATCTCTCACCATGGTCACTGCCACCATGGCACCTTGCACATTGGGGGCTGTCAACATGAGTGCTGTCACCATTGGCACTATCACCGTGAGCATGCTCACTGTGGTCAGTGTCACCATGGGCACTGTCACCATGAGCACTGTCACCGTGGTCAGTGTCACCATGAGCACTGTCAACATGGGCACTCATACAGTGGGCACTGTCACTATGAGCACTATCACCATGGGTACTGCAACCATGAGCAGTGTCTCTGTGAGTACTGTCAGCATGGGTTTTTACCGTGAGCACTGTCACCATGAGCCCTGTCACCATTTTTCATTGCCACCATGTGCACTACCACCATGTGCACTCTCACCATGGGCACTATAACCGAGTACACTGTCACTATAAGTACTGTCTTCATGGGCACTGTCACCAAGGGCAAGGCCAACATGTGAACTGTAACCATTGTCAGTATCACTGTGAGAAGTGTCACCATGGGAATTAACAACATAGGCACTGTCATCATGAGCACTTTCAGAATGGGAACTGTCACCATGGTCACTATCACCATGAGGACTCTCAC
This sequence comes from Mesoplodon mirus, assembly GCF_964341445.2. NCBI lineage: Eukaryota > Metazoa > Chordata > Mammalia > Artiodactyla > Ziphiidae > Mesoplodon > Mesoplodon mirus. The sequence goes on from NW_028295212.1 coordinate 131,888, forward strand.
CATGGGAATGAGCGCCAGGGGCACTACCACCTTGAGAATTTTCCCCATGACTACTGTCACCATGGGTATTGTCACTATGGGCACTATCAGCATTAGAACTGTTACCGTGGTCACTGTCACGATGGAATTTGTCACTGTGAGCACTGTCACGATAGGCAAAGTCACGGTGTGCACTGTCCCCTTGGGCCCTGTCACAGTGAGCACTATCACTTTGACGGTGGTTTCCATGGGCACTGCCACAATGGACACTACCAACTTGAGAATTATCAAAATTTGTACTCTCAGCGTGGTCATGGTCAACAAGTGCACTATTACTAGGATCACTATGACGGCGAGCACTGTCACCATGGGCAACTTAACCATGGGCACTATCACCGTGAGCAGTATCACCATCGGCACAATCACTGTGATCACTATCACCATGGACACGATCATGGTGAGCACAGTTAACATGAGCATTGTAACTGTGAGCACTGTCACAATGGGTAATGCAACCATGAGCCCAGTCACCATGAGCACTGTCAGCATGGGTTGTCACCTTGTGCACTGTCAGCATGAGCACTGTCACCATGGGCAGTATAACAATTTTTCAGTGCCACCATGTGCATTACAACCATGTGCACTGTCACCTTGCACACTCTCACCATGAGCACTGTCACCATGAGTACTGTCATCATGGGCAATGGCACAGCCACAATCTGCAATCTTACCATGGTCACTATCACTGTGAGCACTGTCACCAATGGAACTACCAACATGGGCACTGTCATCATGAGCACTTTCACCATACGAACTGTCACCATGGGCACTATGAACGTGAGAACGGTCACCATGGGCACTGTCACCATGAGCATTGTCATCATCGGCAATGTCACCGTGAGAACTATCACCATGCGCAATGTCTACATGGGCACTATCACATTGAGCTGTATCACCATGTGTACTGTCATCTTCGGCACAGTCACCATGGGCACACTCACCAAGTACACTATCACTATGCTCACTATTACTCCGAACACTGTCAACATGGGCACCGTAACCATGGGCACTATCACCGGGAGCATTATCAGCATCGGCACAACAGGCGTGATAACTGTCACCATGGGTCATATCACCATGAGCATGGTTGCCATGGGCACTGTCACGATGTGCAATGCCCCATTGGTACTCTCACCATGGGAACTGCCACCATGAGCACTGTCACCATGAGCACTGACACCACGAGCACTGCCACCGAGGGCACTGCAACCATGAGCACTGTCACCATGAGAACTGTTACTATGAGAAATGTAACCATGGGCAATTTCTCAATGAGTACTCTCACCATGGTTATTTTCACCTTGGGCAATCTCAACGTAAACAGTATTACCATGAGCACTTTCACTGTGAGCACTGTCACCATGGGCACTGTCACAATGCGGAGTGTCACCATGAGCCATGTCACCATGGGAAATGTCACCGTGAGAAGTGTCACCATAGGCAATGTCACCAAGGGCAATATCACCATGGGACATGCCATTTTGAGCACTGTCACCATGGGTACTGCCACCATGAGTACTGTCACCATTGCCAGTATCACCATGGGCACTGTCACCATGGGCACTATCACCATGACAACTCTCAACGTGAGCACTGTCACTGTGGGCACTGGCATCGTGAGCAATTCCACCATGGTTAATGTCACCATGGGCACTATCACTGTGAGCAGTCTCAACATGAGCATGTCACCATGAGCCCTGTCACCATGGGCAATGTCACCATGAGAAGTGTCACCATAGGCAATGTCATCGTAGGCACTGTCACCATGGTCACTGCCAACACTGTCACTGTCATTTTGAGCACTGTCACCAAGGGTACTGCAACCATGAGCACTGTCACCATTGCGAGTATCACCATGTGCACTGTCACCATGGGCACTATCACAATGAGAACTGTCAGCGTGGGCACTGTCACGGTTGGCTAGGGCACCGTGGGCACTTCCACCATGGGCAATGTCACCATGGGCACTATCACTGTGAGCACTGTCAACATGAGCACGTCACCATGGGCACTGTCAACATGGGTACTATCTCGAAGGGCAATGTCACCATGAGCATTGTCAGGATGGGCAATTTCACCATGAGCACTGTCACCAAAGGCACTATCACCATGAGCAATGTCAATGTGGGCCGTGTCACCAGGGGCACTATCACCATGGTTACTATTATCATTGGCACTTTCCCCGTGAGCACTGTCACCCTGGGCACTGTCATCATGGGCACGGTCACGGTGAGCACTATCTCCATGAGCACAGCCACTGTGAACACCATCACCATAATCACTGGCCTCATCGGTACTGTCACCATGACCACTGCCACAATGAGCACTGTCAGCATGGGCACTTCCCCCTTGAGCACTGTCACTATGAGAAGTGCTACCATGGGTAATTTCGCCATGAGTACTGTCACCCTGTGTATTGTCACCATTTGCACTGTCACCATGAGGACTATTACCGTGAGCGCTATCACCGTGAGATCTCTCACCATGGTCACTGTCACCATGGCACCTTGCACAATGGGGGCTGTCAACATGAGTGCTGTCACCATTGGCACTATCACCGTGAGCATTCTCACTGTGGTCAGTGTCACCATGGGCACTGTCACCATGAGCACTGTCACCATAGGCAATGTCACCGTGGTCAGTGTCACCATGAGCACTGTCAACATGGGCACTCCTACAGTGGGCACTGTCACTGTGAGAAGTGTCACCATGGGTACTGCCACCATGAGCAGTGTCTCTGTGAGTACTGTCAGCATGGGTTTTTACCGTGAGCACTGTCACCATGAGCACTGTCACCATTTTTCATTGCCACCATGTGCACTACCACCATGTGCACTCTCACCATGGGCACTATCACCGAGAACACTGTCACCATAAGTACTGTCTTCATGGGCACTGTCACCAAGGGCACGGCCAACATGTGACCTGTAACCATTGTCAGTATCACTGTGAGAAGTGTCACCATGGGAATTACCAACATAGTTACTGTCATCATGAGCACATTCAGAATGGGAACTGTCACCATGGGCACTATCACCGTGAGGACTCTCACCATGGGAATGATCGCCATGGGCACTAACACCTTGAGAATTATTGCCATGAGTACTGTCACCATGGGTATTGTCACTATGGGCACTATCAGCATTAGAACTGTTACCGTGGTCACTGTCACGATGGAATTTGTCACTGTGAGCACTGTCACTATAGGCAAAGTCACGGTTTGCACTGTCCCCTTGGGCCCTATCACAGTGAGCACTATCACTTTGACGGTGGTGTCCATGGGCACTGCCACCATGGACACTACCAACTTGAGAATTATCACTATTTGTACTCTCAGCGTGGTCATGGTCAACAAGTGCACTATCACTATGCTCACTATGACCGCGAGCACTGTCACCATGGGCAACTTAACCATGGGCACTATCACCATGAGCACTATCACCATCAGCACTATCACAGTGATCACTATCACCGTGGACACTATCATGGTGAGCACAGTTAACATGAGCATTGTAACTGTGAGCACTGTCACAATGGGTAATGCAACCATGAGCCCAGTCACCGTGAGCACTGTCAGCATGGGTTGTCACCTTGTGCACTGTCAGCATGAGCACTGTCACCATGGGCACTATAACTATTTTTCAGTGCCACCATGTGCATTACAACCATATGCACTGTCACCTTGTACACTCTCACCATGAGCACTGTCACCATGAGTACTGTCATCATGGGCAATGGCACAGCCACCATCTGCAATCTTACCATGGTCACTATCACTGTGAGCACTGTCACCAGTGGAACTACCAACATGGGCACTATCATCATGAGCACTTTCATCATACGAACTGTCACCATGGGCACTATGAACATGAGAACGCTCACCATGGGCACTGTCACCATGAGCATTGTCATCATAGGCAATGTCACCGTGAGAACTATCACCATGCACACTGTCCACAAGGGCACTATCACATTGAGCTGTAACACCATGTGTACTGTCATCTTGGGCACAGTCACCATGGGCACACTCACCAAGTACACTATCACTATGCTCACTATTACTCTGTACACTGTCACCATGGGCACCGTAACCATGGGCACTATCACCGGGAGCATTATCAGCATCGGCACAACAGGCGTGATAAATGTCGCCATGGGTCATATCACCGTGAGCACGGTTGCCATGGGCACTGTCACGATGTGCAATGCCCCATTGGTACTCTCACCATGGGAACTGCCACCATGAGCACTGTCACCATGAGCACTGACACCACGAGCACTGCCACGGAAGGCACTGCAACCATGAGCACTGTCACCATTAAAACTGTTACTATGAGAAATGTAACCATGGGCAATTTCTCGAAGAGTACTCTCACCATGGGTATTTTCCCCTTGGGCACTCTCAACGTAAACATTATTACCATGAGCACTTTCATTGTGAGCACTGTCACCATGGGCACTGTCACAGTGCGGAGTGTCACCATGAGTCATGTCACCGTGAGAATTATCACCATAGGAAATGTCACTATGGGCAATGTCACCATGAGAAATGTCATTTTGAGCACTCTCACCATGGGTAAGGCCACCATGAGTAATGTCACCATTGGCAGTATCACAATGCACAGTGTCACCATGGGCACTATCACCATGACAACTCTCAGCGTGAGCACTGTCACTGTGGGCACTGGCATCGTGAGCAATTCGACCATGGGCAATGTCAACATGGGCACTATCACTGTGAGCACTCTCAACATGAGTATGTCACCATGAGCCCTGTAAACATGGGCAATGTCACCGTGAGAAGTGTCACCATGGTCACTGCCACCACTGTCACTATCATTTTGAGCACTGTCACCAAGGGAACTGCAACCATGAGCACTGTCACCATTGCGAGTATCACCATGTGCACTGTAACCATGGGCATTATCACAATGAGGACTGTCAGCGTGGGCACTGTCACTGTTGGCAGGGGCACCGTGGGCACTTCCACAATGGGCATTGTCACCATGGGCACTATCACTGTGAGCACTGTCAATATGAGCATGTCACCATGGGCACTGTCAACATGGGTACTATCTCGAAGGGCAATGTCACCATGAGCATTGTCAGGATGGGCAATTTCACCATGAGCTCTGTCACCAAAGGCACTATCACCATGAGCAATGTCACTGTGGGCCGTGTCACCAAGGGCACTCTCACCATGGTTAATATTATCATTGGCACTTTCCCCGTGAGCACTGTCAACCTGGGCACTGTCATCATGGGCACTGTCACCGTGAGCACTATCTCCATGAGCACAGCCACTGTGAACACCATCACCATAATCACTGGCCTCATCGGTACAGTCACCATGAGCACTGTCACAATGAGCACTGTCAGCATGGGCACTTCCCCCATGAGCACTGTCACTATGAGAAATGCTACCATGGGTATTTTCGCCATGAGTACTGTCACCCTGTGTATTGTCACCATTTGCACTGTCACCATGAGGACTATTACCGTGAGCGCTATCACCATGAGATCTCTCACCATGGTCACTGTCACCATGGCACCTTGCACAATGGGGGCTGTCAACATGAGTGCTGTCACCATTGGCACTATCACCGTGAGCATTCTCACTGTGGTCAGTGTCACCATGGGCACTGTCACCATGAGCACTGTCACCATAGGCAATGTCACCGTGGTCAGTGTCACCATGAGCACTGTCAACATGGGCACTCATACAGTGGGCACTGTCACTGTGAGAACTGTCACCATGGGTACTGCCACTATGAGCAGTGTCTCTATGAGTACTGTCAGCATGGGTTTTTACGGTGAGCACTGTCACCATGAGCCCTGTCACCATTTTTTATTGCCACCATGTGCACTACCACCATGGGCACTCTCAGCATGGGCACTATCACCGAGAACACTGTCACCATAAGTACTGTCTTCATGGGCACTGTCATCAAGGGAACGGCCAACATGTGAACTGTAACCATTGTCAGTATCACTGTTAGAAGTGTCACCATGGGAATTACCAACATAGGCACTGTCATCATGAGCACTTTCAGAATGGGAACTGTCACGATGGGCACTATTATCGTGAGGATTCTCACCATGGGACTTATCGCCATGGGCACTATCAGCTTTAGAACTGTCACCGTGGTCACAGTCACGATGGAATTTGTCACTGTGAGCACTGTCACGATAGGCAAAGTCACGGTTTGCACTGTCCCCTTGGGCCCTGTCACAGTGAGCACTATCACTTTGATGGTGGTGCCCATGGGCACTACCACCATGGAAACTACCAACTTGAGAATTATCACCATTGGTACTCTCAGGGTGGTCATGGTCAACAAGGGCACTATCACTATGCTCACTATGACCGTGAGCACTGTCACCATGGGCACCTTAATCATGGGCACTATCACCGTGAGCACTATCACCATCGGCAATATCAATGTGATCACTGTCACCATAGACAGTATCATGGTGAGCACATTTAACATGAGCATTGTAACTGTGAGCACTGCCACAGTGGGTAATGCAACCATGAGCCAAGTCACCGTGAGCAGTGTCAGCTTGGGTTGTCACCTTGTGCACTGTCAGCATGAGCACTGTCACCATTGGCACTATAACTCTTTTTCAGGGCCACCATGTGCATTAAAACCATGTTCACTGTCACCTTGGACACTATCACCATGAGCACTGTCACCATGAGTACTGTCATCATGGGCAATGGCACAGCCAACATCTGCAATCTTACTATGGTCACTATCACTGTGAGCACGGACACCAATGGAACTACCAACATGGGCACTGTCATCATGAGCACCTTCACCATACGAACTGTCACCATGGGCACTATGAACGTGAGAAAGGTCACCATGGGCACTGTCACCATGAGCATTGTCATCATAGGCAATGTCACCGTGAGAAATATCACCAGGCGCACTGTCCACAAGGGCACTATCACATTGAGCTGTATCACCATGTGTACTGTCATCTTGGGCAGAGTCACCATGGGCACACTCACCAAGTACACTATCACTATGCTCACTAGTACTCTGAACACTGTCACCATGGACACCGTAACCATGGACACTATCACAGGGAGCATTATCAGCATCGGCACAACAGGCGTGATAACTGTCACCATGGGTCATATCACCGTGAGCACGGTTGCCATGGGCACTGTCACGATGTGCAATGCCCCATTGGTACTCTCACCATGGGAACTGCCACCATGAGCACTGTCACCATGAGCACTGACACCACGAGCACTGCCACCGAGGGCACTGCAAACATGAGCACTGTCACCATGAGAACTGTTACTATGAGAAATGTAACCATGGGCAATTTCTCGATGAGTATTCTCACCTGGGGTATTTTCACCTTGGGCACTCTCCAAGTACACAGTATTACCATGAGCACTTTTACTGTGAGCACTGTCACCATGGACACTGTCACAATGCGGAGTGTCAACATGAGCCATGTCACCATAGGAAATGTCACCGTGAGAAGTGTCACCATAGGCAATGTCACCATGGGCAATGTCAGCATGGGAAATGCCATTTTGAGCACTGTCACCATGCGTACTGCAACCATGAGTACTGTCACCATGAGTACTGTCACCATTGGCAGTATGACCATGTGCACTGTCACCATGGGCACTATCACCATGACAACTCTCAGCATGAGCACTGTCACTGTGGGCACTGGCATCGTGAGCAATTCCACCATGGGCAATATCACCATGGGCACTAGCACTGTGAGCACTCTCAACATGAGCACGTCACCATGAGCCCTGTCACCATGGGCAATGTCACCATGAGAAGTGTCACCATAGGCAATGTCATCGTGGGCACTGTTCACCATGGTCACTGCCACCACTGTCACTGTCATTTTGAGCACTGCCACCAAGGGTAATGCAACTATGAGCACTGTCACCGTTGCGAGTATCACCATGTGCACTGTCACCATGGGCACGATCACAATGAGAACCGTCAGCGTGGGCACTGTCACTGTTGGCAAGGGCACCGTGGGCACATCCACCATGGGCAATGTCACCATGGGCACTATCACTGTGAGCACTCTCAACATGAGCACGTCACCATGAGCCCTGTCACCATGGGCAATGTCACCATGAGAAGTGTCACCATAGGCAATGTCATCGTGGGCACTGTCACCATGGTCACTGCCACCACTGTCACTGTCATTTTGAGCACTGTCACCAAGGGTAATGCAACCATGAGCACTGTCACCATGAGCACTCTCACCATTGCGAGTATCACCATGTGCACTGTCACCATGGGCACTATCACAATGAGAACTGTCAGCGTGGACACTGTCACTGTTGGCAAGGGCACCGTGGGTACCTCCACCATGGGCAATGTCACCATGGGCACTATCACTGTGAGCACTCTCAACATGAGCACGTCACCATGGGAACTGTCAACATGGGTACTATCTCGAAGGGCAATGTCACCATGAGCATTGTCAGGATGGGCAATTTCACCATGAGCACTGTCACCAAAGGCTCTATCACCATGAGCAATGTCACTGTGGGCCGTGTCACCAGGGGCACTATCACCATGGTTAATGTTATCATTGGCACTTTCCCCATGAGCACTGTCACCCTGGGCACTGTCATCATGGGCACAGTCACCGTGAGCACTATCTCCATGAGCACAGCCACTGTGAACACCATCACCATAATCACTGGCCTCATCGGTACTGTCACCATGAGCACTGCCACAATGAGCACTGTCAGCATGGGCACTTCCCCCATGAGCACTGTCACTATGAGAACGGCTACCATGGGTATTTTCGCCATGAGTACTGTCACCCTGTGTATTGTCACCATTTGCACTGTCACCATGAGGACTATTACCGTGAGCGCTATCACCGTGAGATCTCTCACCATGGTCACTGTCACCATGGCCCCTTGCACAATGGGGGCTGTCAACATGAGTGCTGTCACCATTGGCACTATCACCGTGAGCATTCTCAATGTGGACAGATTCACCATGGGCACTGTCACCATGAGCACTGTCACCAGAGGCATTGTCACCGTGGTCAGTTTCACCATTAGCACTGTCAACATGGGCACTCATACAGTGGGCACTGTCACTGTGAGCACTGTCACCAAGGGTACTGCCACCATGAGCAGTGTCTTTGTGAGTACTCTCAGCATGGGCTTTTACTGTGAGCACTGTCACCATGAGCACTCTCACCATTTTTCAATGCCACCATGTGCACTACCACCATGTGCACTATCACCATGGGCACTATCACCGAGAACACTGTCACCATAAGTACTGTCTTCATGGGCACTGTCACCAAGGGCACGGCCAATATGTGAACTGTAACCATTGTCAGTATCACTGTGAGAAGTGTCACCATGGGAATTAACAACATAGGCACTGTCATCATGAGCACATTCAGAATGGGAACTGTCACCATGGGCACTATCACTGTGAGGACTCTCACCATGGGAATGAGCGCCATGGGCACTACCACCTTGAGAATTATCACCATGAGTACTGTCACCATGGGTATTGTCACTATGGGCACTATCAGCATTAGAACTGTTACCGTGGTCACTGTCACGATGGAATTTGTCACTGTGAGCACTGTCACGATAGGCAAAGTCACGGTGTGTACTGTCCCCTTGGGCCCTGTCACAGTGAGCACTATCACTTTGACGGTGGTGTCCATGGGCACTGCCACCATGGACACTACCAACTTGAGAATTATCAAAATTTGTACTCTCAGCGTGGTCATGGTCAACAAGTGCACTATCACTAGGATCACTATGACCGCGAGCACTGTCACCATGGGCAACTTAACCATGGGCACTATCACCATGAGCACTATCACCACCGGCACAATCTCTGTGATCACTATCACCTTGGACACTATCATGGTGAGCACAGTTAACATGAGCATTGTAACTGTGAGCACTGTCACAATGGGTAATGCAACCATGAGCCCTGTCACCGTGAGCACTGTCAGCATGGGTTGTCACCTTGTGCACTGTCAGCATGAGCACTGTCACCATGGGCACTATAACAATTTTTCAGTGCCACCATGTGCATTACAACCATATGCACTGTCACTTTGCACACTCTCACCATGAGCACTGTCACCATGAGTACTGTCATCGTGGGCAATGGCACAGCCAACATCTGCAATCTTACTATGGTCACTATCACTGTGAGCACGGACACCAATGGAACTACCAACATGGGCACTGTCATCATGAGCACCTTCACCATACGAACTGTCACCATGGGCACTATGAACGTGAGAACGGTCACCATGGGCACTGTCACCATGAGCATTGTCATCATAGGCAATGTCACCGTGAGAAATATCACCAGGCGCACTGTCCACAAGGGCACTATCACATTGAGCTGTATCACCATGTGTACTGTCATCTTGGGCAGAGTCACCATGGGCACACTCACCAAGTACACTATCACTATGCTCACTAGTACTCTGAACACTGTCACCATGGACACCGTAACCATGGACACTATCACAGGGAGCATTATCAGCATCGGCACAACAGGCGTGATAACTGTCACCATGGGTCATATCACCGTGAGCACGGTTGCCATGGGCACTGTCACGATGTGCAATGCCCCATTGGTACTCTCACCATGGGAACTGCCACCATGAGCACTGTCACCATGAGCACTGACACCACGAGCACTGCCACCGAGGGCACTGCAAACATGAGCACTGTCACCATGAGAACTGTTACTATGAGAAATGTAACCATGGGCAATTTCTCGATGAGTATTCTCACCTGGGGTATTTTCACCTTGGGCACTCTCCAAGTACACAGTATTACCATGAGCACTTTTACTGTGAGCACTGTCACCATGGACACTGTCACAATGCGGAGTGTCAACATGAGCCATGTCACCATAGGAAATGTCACCGTGAGAAGTGTCACCATAGGCAATGTCACCATGGGCAATGTCAGCATGGGAAATGCCATTTTGAGCACTGTCACCATGCGTACTGCAACCATGAGTACTGTCACCATGAGTACTGTCACCATTGGCAGTATGACCATGTGCACTGTCACCATGGGCACTATCACCATGACAACTCTCAGCATGAGCACTGTCACTGTGGGCACTGGCATCGTGAGCAATTCCACCATGGGCAATATCACCATGGGCACTAGCACTGTGAGCACTCTCAACATGAGCACGTCACCATGAGCCCGGTCACCATGGGCAATGTCACCATGAGAAGTGTCACCATAGGCAATGTCATCGTGGGCACTGTTCACCATGGTCACTGCCACCACTGTCACTGTCATTTTGAGCACTGCCACCAAGGGTAATGCAACTATGAGCACTGTCACCGTTGCGAGTATCACCATGTGCACTGTCACCATGGGCACGATCACAATGAGAACCGTCAGCGTGGGCACTGTCACTGTTGGCAAGGGCACCGTGGGCACATCCACCATGGGCAATGTCACCATGGGCACTATCACTGTGAGCACTCTCAACATGAGCACGTCACCATGAGCCCTGTCACCATGGGCAATGTCACCATGAGAAGTGTCACCATAGGCAATGTCATCGTGGGCACTGTCACCATGGTCACTGCCACCACTGTCACTGTCATTTTGAGCACTGTCACCAAGGGTAATGCAACCATGAGCACTGTCACCATGAGCACTCTCACCATTGCGAGTATCACCATGTGCACTGTCACCATGGGCACTATCACAATGAGAACTGTCAGCGTGGACACTGTCACTGTTGGCAAGGGCACCGTGGGTACCTCCACCATGGGCAATGTCACCATGGGCACTATCACTGTGAGCACTCTCAACATGAGCACGTCACCATGGGAACTGTCAACATGGGTACTATCTCGAAGGGCAATGTCACCATGAGCATTGTCAGGATGGGCAATTTCACCATGAGCACTGTCACCAAAGGCTCTATCACCATGAGCAATGTCACTGTGGGCCGTGTCACCAGGGGCACTATCACCATGGTTAATGTTATCATTGGCACTTTCCCCATGAGCACTGTCACCCTGGGCACTGTCATCATGGGCACAGTCACCGTGAGCACTATCTCCATGAGCACAGCCACTGTGAACACCATCACCATAATCACTGGCCTCATCGGTACTGTCACCATGAGCACTGCCACAATGAGCACTGTCAGCATGGGCACTTCCCCCATGAGCACTGTCACTATGAGAACGGCTACCATGGGTATTTTCGCCATGAGTACTGTCACCCTGTGTATTGTCACCATTTGCACTGTCACCATGAGGACTATTACCGTGAGCGCTATCACCGTGAGATCTCTCACCATGGTCACTGTCACCATGGCCCCTTGCACAATGGGGGCTGTCAACATGAGTGCTGTCACCATTGGCACTATCACCGTGAGCATTCTCAATGTGGACAGATTCACCATGGGCACTGTCACCATGAGCACTGTCACCAGAGGCATTGTCACCGTGGTCAGTTTCACCATTAGCACTGTCAACATGGGCACTCATACAGTGGGCACTGTCACTGTGAGCACTGTCACCAAGGGTACTGCCACCATGAGCAGTGTCTTTGTGAGTACTCTCAGCATGGGCTTTTACTGTGAGCACTGTCACCATGAGCACTCTCACCATTTTTCAATGCCACCATGTGCACTACCACCATGTGCACTATCACCATGGGCACTATCACCGAGAACACTGTCACCATAAGTACTGTCTTCATGGGCACTGTCACCAAGGGCACGGCCAATATGTGAACTGTAACCATTGTCAGTATCACTGTGAGAAGTGTCACCATGGGAATTAACAACATAGGCACTGTCATCATGAGCACATTCAGAATGGGAACTGTCACCATGGGCACTATCACTGTGAGGACTCTCACCATGGGAATGAGCGCCATGGGCACTACCACCTTGAGAATTATCACCATGAGTACTGTCACCATGGGTATTGTCACTATGGGCACTATCAGCATTAGAACTGTTACCGTGGTCACTGTCACGATGGAATTTGTCACTGTGAGCACTGTCACGATAGGCAAAGTCACGGTGTGTACTGTCCCCTTGGGCCCTGTCACAGTGAGCACTATCACTTTGACGGTGGTGTCCATGGGCACTGCCACCATGGACACTACCAACTTGAGAATTATCAAAATTTGTACTCTCAGCGTGGTCATGGTCAACAAGTGCACTATCACTAGGATCACTATGACCGCGAGCACTGTCACCATGGGCAACTTAACCATGGGCACTATCACCATGAGCACTATCACCACCGGCACAATCTCTGTGATCACTATCACCTTGGACACTATCATGGTGAGCACAGTTAACATGAGCATTGTAACTGTGAGCACTGTCACAATGGGTAATGCAACCATGAGCCCTGTCACCGTGAGAACTGTCAGCATGGGTTGTCACCTTGTGCACTGTCAGCATGAGCACTGTCACCATGGGCACTATAACAATTTTTCAGTGCCACCATGTGCATTACAACCATATGCACTGTCACTTTGCACACTCTCACCATGAGCACTGTCACCATGAGTACTGTCATCGTGGGCAATGGCACAGCCACCATGTGCAATCTTACCATGGTCACTATCACTGTGAGCACTGTCACCAATGGAACTACCAACATGGGCACTGTCATCATGAGCACATTCACCATACGAACTCTCACCATGGGCTCTATGAACGTGAGAACGGTCACCATGGGCACTGTCACCATGAGCATTGTCATCATCGGCAATGTCACCATGAGAACTATTAACATGCGCAATGTCTACATGGGCACTATCACATTGAGCTGTATCACCATGTGTACTGTCATCTTGGGCACAGTCACCATGGGCACACTCACCAAGTACACTATCACTATGCTCACTATTGCTCTGAACACTGTCACCATGGGCACCGTAACCATGGGCACTATCACCGGGAGCATTATCAGCATCGGCACAACAGGCGTGATAACTGTCACCATGGGTCATATCACGGTGAGCATGGTTGCCATGGGCACTGTCACGATGTGCAATGCCCCATTGGTACTCTCACCATGGGAACTGCCACCATGAGCAGTGTCACCATGAGCACTGACACCAAGAGACCTGCCACCAAGGGCTCTACAACCATGAGCACTGTCACCATGAGAACTGTTACTATGAGAAATGTAACCATGGGCAATTTTTCGATGAGTACTCTCACCATGGGTATTTTCACCATGGGCACTCTCAACGTAAACAGTATTACCATGAGCACTTTCTCTGTGAGCACTGTCACGATGGGCACTGTCACAATGCGGAGTGTCACCATGAGCCATGTCACCATGGGAAATGTCACCGTGAGAAGTGTCACCATAGGCAATGTCACCATGGGCAATGTCACCATGGGAAATGCCATTTTGAGGACTGTCACCATGGGTACTGCCACCATGAGTACTGACACAATGAGTATTCTCACCATTGGCAGTAGCACCATGGGCAATGTCACCATGGGCACTATCACCATGACAACTCTCAGCATGAACACTGTCACTGTGGGCACTGGCATCGTGAGCAATTCCACCATGGGCAATGTCACCATGGGCACTATCACTGTGAGCACTCTCAACATGAGCACGTCACCATGAGCCCTGTCACCATGGGCAATGTCACCGTGAGAAGTGTCACCATAGGCAATGTCATCGTGGGCACTGTCACCATGATCACTGCCACCACTGTCACTGTCATTTTGAGCACTGTCACCAAGGGTACTGCAACCATGAGCACTGTCACCATGAGCACTGTCACCATTGCGAGTATCACCATGTGCACTGTCACCATGGGCACTATCACAATGAGAACTGTCAGTGTGGGCACTGTCACTGTTGGCAAGGGCACCGAGGGCACTTCCACCATGGGCAATGTCAACATGGGCACTATCACTGTGAGCACTGTCAACATGAGCACGTCACCATGGGCACTGTCAACATGGGTACTATCTCGATGGGCAATGTCACCATGAGCATTGTCAGGATGGGCAATTTCACCATGAGCACTGTCACCAAAGGCACTATCACCATGAGCAATGTCACTGTGGGCCGTGTCACCAGGGGCACTATCACCATGGTTAATGTTATCATTGGCACCTTCCCCGTGAGCTATGTCAACCTGGGCACTGTCATCATGGGCACGGTCACCGTGAGCACTATCTCCATGAGCACAGCCACTGTGAACACCATCACCATAATCACTGGCCTCATCGGTACTGTCACCAGGAGCACTGCCACAATGAGCACTGTCAGCATGGGCACTTCCCCCATGAGCACTGTCACTATGAGAACTGCTACCATGGGTATTTTCGCCATGAGTACTGTCACCCTGTGTATTGTCACCATTTGCACTGTCACCATGAGGACTATTACCATGAGCGCTATCACCGTGAGATCTCTCACCATGGTCACTGCCACCATGGCACCTTGCACATTGGGGGCTGTCAACATGAGTGCTGTCACCATTGGCACTATCACCGTGAGCATGCTCACTGTGGTCAGTGTCACCATGGGCACTGTCACCATGAGCACTGTCACCGTGGTCAGTGTCACCATGAGCACTGTCAACATGGGCACTCATACAGTGGGCACTGTCACTATGAGCACTATCACCATGGGTACTGCAACCATGAGCAGTGTCTCTGTGAGTACTGTCAGCATGGGTTTTTACCGTGAGCACTGTCACCATGAGCCCTGTCACCATTTTTCATTGCCACCATGTGCACTACCACCATGTGCACTCTCACCATGGGCACTATAACCGAGTACACTGTCACTATAAGTACTGTCTTCATGGGCACTGTCACCAAGGGCAAGGCCAACATGTGAACTGTAACCATTGTCAGTATCACTGTGAGAAGTGTCACCATGGGAATTAACAACATAGGCACTGTCATCATGAGCACTTTCAGAATGGGAACTGTCACCATGGTCACTATCACCATGAGGACTCTCACCATGGGAATGAGCGCCAGGGGCACTACCACCTTGAGAATTTTCCCCATGACTACTGTCACCATGGGTATTGTCACTATGGGCACTATCAGCATTAGAACTGTTACCGTGGTCACTGTCACGATGGAATTTGTCACTGTGAGCACTGTCACGATAGGCAAAGTCATGGTGTGCACTGTCACCTTGGGCCCTGTCACAGTGAGCACTATCACTTTGACGGTGGTTTCCATGGGCACTGCCACCATGGACACTACCAACTTGAGAATTATCAAAATTTGTACTCTCAGCGTGGTCATGGTCAACAAGTGCACTATTACTAGGATCACTATGACGGCGAGCACTGTCACCATGGGCAACTTAACCATGGGCACTATCACCGTGAGCAGTATCACCATCGGCACAATCACTGTGATCACTATCACCATGGACACGATCATGGTGAGCACAGTTAACATGAGCATTGTAACTGTGAGCACTGTCACAATGGGTAATGCAACCATGAGCCCAGTCACCGTGAGCACTGTCAGCATGGGTTGTCACCTTGTGCACTGTCAGCATGAGCACTGTCACCATGGGCAGTATAACAATTTTTCAGTGCCACCATGTGCATTACAACCATGTGCACTGTCACCTTGCACACTCTCACCATGAGCACTGTCACCATGAGTACTGTCATCATGGGCAATGGCACAGCCACAATCTGCAATCTTACCATGGTCACTATCACTGTGAGCACTGTCACCAATGGAACTACCAACATGGGCACTGTCATCATGAGCACTTTCACCATACGAACTGTCACCATGGGCACTAAGAACGTGAGAACGGTCACCATGGGCACTGTCACCATGAGCATTGTCATCATCGGCAATGTCACCGTGAGAACTATCACCATGCGCAATGTCTACATGGGCACTATCACATTGAGCTGTATCACCATGTGTACTGTCATCTTCGGCACAGTCACCATGGGCACACTCACCAAGTACACTATCACTATGCTCACTATTACTCTGAACACTGTCAACATGGGCACCGTAACCATGGGCACTATCACCGGGAGCATTATCAGCATCGGCACAACAGGCGTGATAACTGTCACCATGGGTCATATCACCGTGAGCATGGTTGCCATGGGCACTGTCACGATGTGCAATGCCCCATTGGTACTCTCACCATGGGAACTGCCACCATGAGCACTGTCACCATGAGCACTGACACCACGAGCACTGCCACCGAGGGCACTGCAACCATGAGCACTGTCACCATGAGAACTGTTATTATGAGAAATGTAACCATGGGCAATTTCTCAATGAGTACTCTCACCATGGTTATTTTCACCTTGGGCAATCTCAACGTAAACAGTATTACCATGAGCACTTTCACTGTGAGCACTGTCACCATGGGCACTGTCACAATGCGGAGTGTCACCATGAGCCATGTCACCATGGGAAATGTCACCGTGAGAAGTGTCACCATAGGCAATGTCACCAAGGGCAATATCACCATGGGACATGCCATTTTGAGCACTGTCACCATGGGTACTGCCACCATGAGTACTGTCACCATTGCCAGTATCACCATGGGCACTGTCACCATGGGCACTATCACCATGACAACTCTCAACGTGAGCACTGTCACTGTGGGCACTGGCATCGTGAGCAATTCCACCATGGTTAATGTCACCATGGGCACTATCACTGTGAGCAGTCTCAACATGAGCATGTCACCATGAGCCCTGTCACCATGGGCAATGTCACCATGAGAAGTGTCACCATAGGCAATGTCATCGTGGGCACTGTCACCATGGTCACTGCCACCACTGTCACTGTCATTTTGAGCACTGTCACCAAGGGTACTGCAACCATGAGCACTGTCACCATTGCGAGTATCACCATGTGCACTGTCACCATGGGCACTATCACAATGAGAACTGTCAGCGTGGGCACTGTCACGGTTGGCTAGGGCACCGTGGGCACTTCCACCATGGGCAATGTCACCATGGGCACTATCACTGTGAGCACTGTCAACATGAGCACGTCACCATGGGCACTGTCAACATGGGTACTATCTCGAAGGGCAATGTCACCATGAGCATTGTCAGGATGGGCAATTTCACCATGAGCACTGTCACCAAAGGCACTATCACCATGAGCAATGTCAATGTGGGCCGTGTCACCAGGGGCACTATCACTATGGTTAATATTATCATTGGCACTTTCCCCGTGAGCACTGTCACCCTGGGCACTGTCATCATGGGCACGGTCACGGTGAGCACTATCTCCATGAGCACAGCCACTGTGAACACCATCACCATAATCACTGGCCTCATCGGTACTGTCACCATGAGCACTGCCACAATGAGCACTGTCAGCATGGGCACTTCCCCCTTGAGCACTGTCCCTATGAGAAGTGCTACCATGGGTATTTTCGCCATGAGTACTGTCACCCTGTGTATTGTCACCATTTGCACTGTCACCATGAGGACTATTACCGTGAGCGCTATCACCGTGAGATCTCTCACCATCGTCACTGTCACCATGGCACCTTGCACAATGGGGGCTGTCAACATGAGTGCTGTCACCATTGGCACTATCACCGTGAGCATTCTCACTGTGGTCAGTGTCACCATGGGCACTGTCACCATGAGCACTGTCACCATAGGCAATGTCACCGTGGTCAGTGTCACCATGAGCACTGTCAACATGGGCACTCCTACAGTGGGCACTGTCACTGTGAGAAGTGTCACCATGGGTACTGCCACCATGAGCAGTGTCTCTGTGAGTACTGTCAGCATGGGTTTTTACCGTGAGCACTGTCACCATGAGCACTGTCACCATTTTTCATTGCCACCATGTGCACTACCACCATGTGCACTCTCACCATGGGCACTATCACCGAGAACACTGTCACCATAAGTACTGTCTTCATGGGCACTGTCACCAAGGGCACGGCCAACATGTGACCTGTAACCATTGTCAGTATCACTGTGAGAAGTGTCACCATGGGAATTACCAACATAGGTACTGTCATCATGAGCACATTCAGAATGGGAACTGTCACCATGGGCACTATCACCGTGAGGACTCTCACCATGGGAATGATCGCCATGGGCACTAACACCTTGAGAATTATTGCCATGAGTACTGTCACCATGGGTATTGTCACTATGGGCACTATCAGCATTAGAACTGTTACCGTGGTCACTGTCTCGATGGAATTTGTCACTGTGAGCACTGTCACTATAGGCAAAGTCACGGTTTGCACTGTCCCCTTGGGCCCTATCACAGTGAGCACTATCACTTTGACGGTGGTGTCCATGGGCACTGCCACCATGGACACTACCAACTTGAGAATTATCACTATTTGTACTCTCAGCGTGGTCATGGTCAACAAGTGCACTATCACTATGCTCACTATGACCGCGAGCACTGTCACCATGGGCAACTTAACCATGGGCACTATCACCATGAGCACTATCACCATCGGCACTATCACAGTGATCACTATCACCGTGGACACTATCATGGTGAGCACAGTTAACATGAGCATTGTAACTGTGAGCACTGTCACAATGGGTAATGCAACCATGAGCCCAGTCACCGTGAGCACTGTCAGCATGGGTTGTCACCTTGTGCACTGTCAGCATGAGCACTGTCACCATGGGCACTATAACTATTTTTCAGTGCCACCATGTGCATTACAACCATATGCACTGTCACCTTGTACACTCTCACCATGAGCACTGTCACCATGAGTACTGTCATCATGGGCAATGGCACAGCCACCATCTGCAATCTTACCATGGTCACTATCACTGTGAGCACTGTCACCAGTGGAACTACCAACATGGGCACTATCATCATGAGCACTTTCATCATACGAACTGTCACCATGGGCACTATGAACATGAGAACGCTCACCATGGGCACTGTCACCATGAGCATTGTCATCATAGGCAATGTCACCGTGAGAACTATCACCATGCACACTGTCCACAAGGGCACTATCACATTGAGCTGTAACACCATGTGTACTGTCATCTTGGGCACAGTCACCATGGGCACACTCACCAAGTACACTATCACTATGCTCACTATTACTCTGTACACTGTCACCATGGGCACCGTAACCATGGGCACTATCACCGGGAGCATTATCAGCATTGGCACAACAGGCGTGATAAATGTCGCCATGGGTCATATCACCGTGAGCACGGTTGCCATGGGCACTGTCACGATGTGCAATGCCCCATTGGTACTCTCACCATGGGAACTGCCACCATGAGCACTGTCACCATGAGCACTGACACCACGAGCACTGCCACGGAAGGCACTGCAACCATGAGCACTGTCACCATTAAAACTGTTACTATGAGAAATGTAACCATGGGCAATTTCTCGAAGAGTACTCTCACCATGGGTATTTTCCCCTTGGGCACTCTCAACGTAAACATTATTACCATGAGCACTTTCATTGTGAGCACTGTCACCATGGGCACTGTCACAGTGCGGAGTGTCACCATGAGTCATGTCACCGTGAGAATTATCACCATAGGAAATGTCACTATGGGCAATGTCACCATGAGAAATGTCATTTTGAGCACTCTCACCATGGGTAAGGCCACCATGAGTAATGTCACCATTGGCAGTATCACAATGCGCAGTGTCACCATGGGCACTATCACCATGACAACTCTCAGCGTGAGCACTGTCACTGTGGGCACTGGCATCGTGAGCAATTCGACCATGGGCAATGTCAACATGGGCACTATCACTGTGAGCACTCTCAACATGAGTATGTCACCATGAGCCCTGTAAACATGGGCAATGTCACCGTGAGAAGTGTCACCATGGTCACTGCCACCACTGTCACTATCATTTTGAGCACTGTCACCAAGGGAACTGCAACCATGAGCACTGTCACCATTGCGAGTATCACCATGTGCACTGTAACCATGGGCATTATCACAATGAGGACTGTCAGCGTGGGCACTGTCACTGTTGGCAGGGGCACCGTGGGCACTTCCACAATGGGCATTGTCACCATGGGCACTATCACTGTGAGCACTGTCAATATGAGCATGTCACCATGGGCACTGTCAACATGGGTACTATCTCGAAGGGCAATGTCACCATGAGCATTGTCAGGATGGGCAATTTCACCATGAGCTCTGTCACCAAAGGCACTATCACCATGAGCAATGTCACTGTGGGCCGTGTCACCAAGGGCACTCTCACCATGGTTAATATTATCATTGGCACTTTCCCCGTGAGCACTGTCAACCTGGGCACTGTCATCATGGGCACTGTCACCGTGAGCACTATCTCCATGAGCACAGCCACTGTGAACACCATCACCATAATCACTGGCCTCATCGGTACAGTCACCATGAGCACTGTCACAATGAGCACTGTCAGCATGGGCACTTCCCCCATGAGCACTGTCACTATGAGAAATGCTACCATGGGTATTTTCGCCATGAGTACTGTCACCCTGTGTATTGTCACCATTTGCACTGTCACCATGAGGACTATTACCGTGAGCGCTATCACCATGAGATCTCTCACCATGGTCACTGTCACCATGGCACCTTGCACAATGGGGGCTGTCAACATGAGTGCTGTCACCATTGGCACTATCACCGTGAGCATTCTCACTGTGGTCAGTGTCACCATGGGCACTGTCACCATGAGCACTGTCACCATAGGCAATGTCACCATGGTCAGTGTCACCATGAGCACTGTCAACATGGGCACTCATACAGTGGGCACTGTCACTGTGAGAACTGTCACCATGGGTACTGCCACTATGAGCAGTGTCTCTATGAGTACTGTCAGCATGGGTTTTTACGGTGAGCACTGTCACCATGAGCCCTGTCACCATTTTTCATTGCCACCATGTGCACTACCACCATGGGCACTCTCAGCATGGGCACTATCACCGAGAACACTGTCACCATAAGTACTGTCTTCATGGGCACTGTCATCAAGGGAACAGCCAACATGTGAACTGTAACCATTGTCAGTATCACTGTTAGAAGTGTCACCATGGGAATTACCAACATAGGCACTGTCATCATGAGCACTTTCAGAATGGGAACTGTCACGATGGGCACTATTATCGTGAGGATTCTCACCATGGGAATTATCGCCATGGGCACTATCAGCTTTAGAACTGTCACCGTGGTCACAGTCACGATGGAATTTGTCACTGTGAGCACTGTCACGATAGGCAAAGTCACGGTTTGCACTGTCCCCTTGGGCCCTGTCACAGTGAGCACTATCACTTTGATGGTGGTGCCCATGGGCACTACCACCATGGAAACTACCAACTTGAGAATTATCACCATTGGTACTCTCAGGGTGGTCATGGTCAACAAGGGCACTATCACTATGCTCACTATGACCGTGAGCACTGTCACCATGGGCACCTTAATCATGGGCACTATCACCGTGAGCACTATCACCATCGGCAATATCAATGTGATCACTGTCACCATAGACAGTATCATGGTGAGCACATTTAACATGAGCATTGTAACTGTGAGCACTGCCACAGTGGGTAATGCAACCATGAGCCAAGTCACCGTGAGCAGTGTCAGCTTGGGTTGTCACCTTGTGCACTGTCAGCATGAGCACTGTCACCATTGGCACTATAACTCTTTTTCAGGGCCACCATGTGCATTAAAACCATGTTCACTGTCACCTTGGACACTATCACCATGAGCACTGTCACCATGAGTACTGTCATCATGGGCAATGGCACAGCCAACATCTGCAATCTTACTATGGTCACTATCACTGTGAGCACGGACACCAATGGAACTACCAACATGGGCACTGTCATCATGAGCACCTTCACCATACGAACTGTCACCATGGGCACTATGAACGTGAGAAAGGTCACCATGGGCACTGTCACCATGAGCATTGTCATCATAGGCAATGTCACCGTGAGAAATATCACCAGGCGCACTGTCCACAAGGGCACTATCACATTGAGCTGTATCACCATGTGTACTGTCATCTTGGGCACAGTCACCATGGGCACACTCACCAAGTACACTATCACTATGCTCACTAGTACTCTGAACACTGTCACCATGGACACCGTAACCATGGACACTATCACGGGGAGCATTATCAGCATCGGCACAACAGGCGTGATAACTGTCACCATGGGTCATATCACCATGAGCACGGTTGCCATGGGCACTGTCACGATGTGCAATGCCCCATTGGTACTCTCACCATGGGAACTGCCACCATGAGCACTGTCACCATGAGCACTGACACCACGAGCACTGCCACCGAGGGCACTGCAAACATGAGCACTGTCACCATGAGAACTGTTACTATGAGAAATGTAACCATGGGCAATTTCTCGATGAGTATTCTCACCATGGGTATTTTCACCTTGGGCACTCTCCAAGTACACAGTATTACCATGAGCACTTTTACTGTGAGCACTGTCACCATGGACACTGTCACAATGCGGAGTGTCAACATGAGCCATGTCACCATAGGAAATGTCACCGTGAGAAGTGTCACCATAGGCAATGTCACCATGGGCAATGTCAGCATGGGAAATGCCATTTTGAGCACTGTCACCATGCGTACTGCAACCATGAGTACTGTCACCATGAGTACTGTCACCATTGGCAGTATGACCATGTGCACTGTCACCATGGGCACTATCACCATGACAACTCTCAGCATGAGCACTGTCACTGTGGGCACTGGCATCGTGAGCAATTCCACCATGGGCAATATCACCATGGGCACTAGCACTGTGAGCACTCTCAACATGAGCACGTCACCATGAGCCCTGTCACCATGGGCAATGTCACCATGAGAAGTGTCACCATAGGCAATGTCATCGTGGGCACTGTTCACCATGGTCACTGCCACCACTGTCACTGTCATTTTGAGCACTGCCACCAAGGGTAATGCAACTATGAGCACTGTCACCGTTGCGAGTATCACCATGTGCACTGTCACCATGGGCACGATCACAATGAGAACCGTCAGCGTGGGCACTGTCACTGTTGGCAAGGGCACCGTGGGCACATCCACCATGGGCAATGTCACCATGGGCACTATCACTGTGAGCACCCTCAACATGAGCACGTCACCATGAGCCCTGTCACCATGGGCAATGTCACCATGAGAAGTGTCACCATAGGCAATGTCATCGTGGGCACTGTCACCATGGTCACTGCCACCACTGTCACTGTCATTTTGAGCACTGTCACCAAGGGTACTGCAACCATGAGCACTGTCACCATGAGCACTCTCACCATTGGGAGTATCACCATGTGCACTGTCACCATGGGCACTATCACAATGAGAACTGTAAGCGTGGACACTGTCACTGTTGGCAAGGGCACCGTGGGTACCTCCACCATGGGCAATGTCACCATGGGCACTATCACTGTGAGCACTCTCAACATGAGCACGTCACCATGGGAACTGTCAACATGGGTACTATCTCGAAGGGCAATGTCACCATGAGCATTGTCAGGATGGGCAATTTCACCATGAGCACTGTCACCAAAGGCTCTATCACCATGAGCAATGTCACTGTGGGCCGTGTCACCAGGGGCACTATCACCATGGTTAATGTTATCATTGGCACTTTCCCCATGAGCACTGTCACCCTAGGCACTGTCATCATGGGCACAGTCACCGTGAGCACTATCTCCATGAGCACAGCCACTGTGAACACCATCACCATAATCACTGGCCTCATCGGTACTGTCACCATGAGCACTGCCACAATGAGCACTGTCAGCATGGGCACTTCCCCCATGAGCACTGTCACTATGAGAACGGCTACCATGGGTATTTTCGCCATGAGTACTGTCACCCTGTGTATTGTCACCATTTGCACTGTCACCATGAGGACTATTACCGTGAGCGCTATCACCGTGAGATCTCTCACCATGGTCACTGTCACCATGGCCCCTTGCACAATGGGGGCTGTCAACATGAGTGCTGTCACCATTGGCACTATCACCGTGAGCATTCTCAATGTGGACAGATTCACCATGGGCACTGTCACCATGAGCACTGTCACCAGAGGCATTGTCACCGTGGTCAGTTTCACCATTAGCACTGTCAACATGGGCACTCATACAGTGGGCACTGTCACTGTGAGCACTGTCACCAAGGGTACTGCCACCATGAGCAGTGTCTTTGTGAGTACTCTCAGCATGGGCTTTTACTGTGAGCACTGTCACCATGAGCACTCTCACCATTTTTCAATGCCACCATGTGCACTACCACCATGTGCACTATCACCATGGGCACTATCACCGAGAACACTGTCACCATAAGTACTGTCTTCATGGGCACTGTCACCAAGGGCACGGCCAATATGTGAACTGTAACCATTGTCAGTATCACTGTGAGAAGTGTCACCATGGGAATTAACAACATAGGCACTGTCATCATGAGCACATTCAGAATGGGAACTGTCACCATGGGCACTATCACTGTGAGGACTCTCACCATGGGAATGAGCGCCATGGGCACTACCACCTTGAGAATTATCACCATGAGTACTGTCACCATGGGTATTGTCACTATGGGCACTATCAGCATTAGAACTGTTACCGTGGTCACTGTCACGATGGAATTTGTCACTGTGAGCACTGTCACGATAGGCAAAGTCACGGTGTGTACTGTCCCCTTGGGCCCTGTCACAGTGAGCACTATCACTTTGACGGTGGTGTCCATGGGCACTGCCACCATGGACACTACCAACTTGAGAATTATCAAAATTTGTACTCTCAGCGTGGTCATGGTCAACAAGTGCACTATCACTAGGATCACTATGACCGCGAGCACTGTCACCATGGGCAACTTAACCATGGGCACTATCACCATGAGCACTATCACCACCGGCACAATCTCTGTGATCACTATCACCTTGGACACTATCATGGTGAGCACAGTTAACATGAGCATTGTAACTGTGAGCACTGTCACAATGGGTAATGCAACCATGAGCCCTGTCACCGTGAGCACTGTCAGCATGGGTTGTCACCTTGTGCACTGTCAGCATGAGCACTGTCACCATGGGCACTATAACAATTTTTCAGTGCCACCATGTGCATTACAACCATATGCACTGTCACTTTGCACACTCTCACCATGAGCACTGTCACCATGAGTACTGTCATCGTGGGCAATGGCACAGCCACCATGTGCAATCTTACCATGGTCACTATCACTGTGAGCACTGTCACCAATGGAACTACCAACATGGGCACTGTCATCATGAGCACATTCACCATACGAACTCTCACCATGGGCTCTATGAACGTGAGAACGGTCACCATGGGCACTGTCACCATGAGCATTGTCATCATCGGCAATGTCACCATGAGAACTATTAACATGCGCAATGTCTACATGGGCACTATCACATTGAGCTGTATCACCATGTGTACTGTCATCTTGGGCACAGTCACCATGGGCACACTCACCAAGTACACTATCATTATGCTCACTATTGCTCTGAACACTGTCACCATGGGCACCGTAACCATGGGCACTATCACCGGGAGCATTATCAGCATCGGCACAACAGGCGTGATAACTGTCACCATGGGTCATATCACGGTGAGCATGGTTGCCATGGGCACTGTCACGATGTGCAATGCCCCATTGGTACTCTCACCATGGGAACTGCCACCATGAGCAGTGTCACCATGAGCACTGACACCAAGAGACCTGCCACCAAGGGCTCTACAACCATGAGCACTGTCACCATGAGAACTGTTACTATGAGAAATGTAACCATGGGCAATTTTTCGATGAGTACTCTCACCATGGGTATTTTCACCATGGGCACTCTCAACGTAAACAGTATTACCATGAGCACTTTCTCTGTGAGCACTGTCACGATGGGCACTGTCACAATGCGGAGTGTCACCATGAGCCATGTCACCATGGGAAATGTCACCGTGAGAAGTGTCACCATAGGCAATGTCACCATGGGCAATGTCACCATGGGAAATGCCATTTTGAGGACTGTCACCATGGGTACTGCCACCATGAGTACTGACACAATGAGTATTCTCACCATTGGCAGTAGCACCATGGGCAATGTCACCATGGGCACTATCACCATGACAACTCTCAGCATGAACACTGTCACTGTGGGCACTGGCATCGTGAGCAATTCCACCATGGGCAATGTCACCATGGGCACTATCACTGTGAGCACTCTCAACATGAGCACGTCACCATGAGCCCTGTCACCATGGGCAATGTCACCGTGAGAAGTGTCACCATAGGCAATGTCATCGTGGGCACTGTCACCATGATCACTGCCACCACTGTCACTGTCATTTTGAGCACTGTCACCAAGGGTACTGCAACCATGAGCACTGTCACCATGAGCACTGTCACCATTGCGAGTATCACCATGTGCACTGTCACCATGGGCACTATCACAATGAGAACTGTCAGTGTGGGCACTGTCACTGTTGGCAAGGGCACCGAGGGCACTTCCACCATGGGCAATGTCAACATGGGCACTATCACTGTGAGCACTGTCAACATGAGCACGTCACCATGGGCACTGTCAACATGGGTACTATCTCGATGGGCAATGTCACCATGAGCATTGTCAGGATGGGCAATTTCACCATGAGCACTGTCACCAAAGGCACTATCACCATGAGCAATGTCACTGTGGGCCGTGTCACCAGGGGCACTATCACCATGGTTAATGTTATCATTGGCACCTTCCCCGTGAGCTATGTCAACCTGGGCACTGTCATCATGGGCACGGTCACCGTGAGCACTATCTCCATGAGCACAGCCACTGTGAACACCATCACCATAATCACTGGCCTCATCGGTACTGTCACCAGGAGCACTGCCACAATGAGCACTGTCAGCATGGGCACTTCCCCCATGAGCACTGTCACTATGAGAACTGCTACCATGGGTATTTTCGCCATGAGTACTGTCACCCTGTGTATTGTCACCATTTGCACTGTCACCATGAGGACTATTACCATGAGCGCTATCACCGTGAGATCTCTCACCATGGTCACTGCCACCATGGCACCTTGCACATTGGGGGCTGTCAACATGAGTGCTGTCACCATTGGCACTATCACCGTGAGCATGCTCACTGTGGTCAGTGTCACCATGGGCACTGTCACCATGAGCACTGTCACCGTGGTCAGTGTCACCATGAGCACTGTCAACATGGGCACTCATACAGTGGGCACTGTCACTATGAGCACTATCACCATGGGTACTGCAACCATGAGCAGTGTCTCTGTGAGTACTGTCAGCATGGGTTTTTACCGTGAGCACTGTCACCATGAGCCCTGTCACCATTTTTCATTGCCACCATGTGCACTACCACCATGTGCACTCTCACCATGGGCACTATAACCGAGTACACTGTCACTATAAGTACTGTCTTCATGGGCACTGTCACCAAGGGCAAGGCCAACATGTGAACTGTAACCATTGTCAGTATCACTGTGAGAAGTGTCACCATGGGAATTAACAACATAGGCACTGTCATCATGAGCACTTTCAGAATGGGAACTGTCACCATGGTCACTATCACCATGAGGACTCTCACCATGGGAATGAGCGCCAGGGGCACTACCACCTTGAGAATTTTCCCCATGACTACTGTCACCATGGGTATTGTCACTATGGGCACTATCAGCATTAGAACTGTTACCGTGGTCACTGTCACGATGGAATTTGTCACTGTGAGCACTGTCACGATAGGCAAAGTCACGGTGTGCACTGTCCCCTTGGGCCCTGTCACAGTGAGCACTATCACTTTGACGGTGGTTTCCATGGGCACTGCCACCATGGACACTACCAACTTGAGAATTATCAAAATTTGTACTCTCAGCGTGGTCATGGTCAACAAGTGCACTATTACTAGGATCACTATGACGGCGAGCACTGTCACCATGGGCAACTTAACCATGGGCACTATCACCGTGAGCAGTATCACCATCGGCACAATCACTGTGATCACTATCACCATGGACACGATCATGGTGAGCACAGTTAACATGAGCATTGTAACTGTGAGCACTGTCACAATGGGTAATGCAACCATGAGCCCAGTCACCGTGAGCACTGTCAGCATGGGTTGTCACCTTGTGCACTGTCAGCATGAGCACTGTCACCATGGGCAGTATAACAATTTTTCAGTGCCACCATGTGCATTACAACCATGTGCACTGTCACCTTGCACACTCTCACCATGAGCACTGTCACCATGAGTACTGTCATCATGGGCAATGGCACAGCCACAATCTGCAATCTTACCATGGTCACTATCACTGTGAGCACTGTCACCAATGGAACTACCAACATGGGCACTGTCATCATGAGCACTTTCACCATACGAACTGTCACCATGGGCACTATGAACGTGAGAACGGTCACCATGGGCACTGTCACCATGAGCATTGTCATCATCGGCAATGTCACCGTGAGAACTATCACCATGCGCAATGTCTACATGGGCACTATCACATTGAGCTGTATCACCATGTGTACTGTCATCTTCGGCACAGTCACCATGGGCACACTCACCAAGTACACTATCACTATGCTCACTATTACTCTGAACACTGTCAACATGGGCACCGTAACCATGGGCACTATCACCGGGAGCATTATCAGCATCGGCACAACAGGCGTGATAACTGTCACCATGGGTCATATCACCGTGAGCATGGTTGCCATGGGCACTGTCACGATGTGCAATGCCCCATTGGTACTCTCACCATGGGAACTGCCACCATGAGCACTGTCACCATGAGCACTGACACCACGAGCACTGCCACCGAGGGCACTGCAACCATGAGCACTGTCACCATGAGAACTGTTACTATGAGAAATGTAACCATGGGCAATTTCTCAATGAGTACTCTCACCATGGTTATTTTCACCTTGGGCAATCTCAACGTAAACAGTATTACCATGAGCACTTTCACTGTGAGCACTGTCACCATGGGCACTGTCACAATGCGGAGTGTCACCATGAGCCATGTCACCATGGGAAATGTCACCGTGAGAAGTGTCACCATAGGCAATGTCACCAAGGGCAATATCACCATGGGACATGCCATTTTGAGCACTGTCACCATGGGTACTGCCACCATGAGTACTGTCACCATTGCCAGTATCACCATGGGCACTGTCACCATGGGCACTATCACCATGACAACTCTCAACGTGAGCACTGTCACTGTGGGCACTGGCATCGTGAGCAATTCCACCATGGTTAATGTCACCATGGGCACTATCACTGTGAGCAGTCTCAACATAAGCATGTCACCATGAGCCCTGTCACCATGGGCAATGTCACCATGAGAAGTGTCACCATAGGCAATGTCATCGTGGGCACTGTCACCATGGTCACTGCCACCACTGTCACTGTCATTTTGAGCACTGTCACCAAGGGTACTGCAACCATGAGCACTGTCACCATTGCGAGTATCACCATGTGCACTGTCACCATGGGCACTATCACAATGAGAACTGTCAGCGTGGGCACTGTCACGGTTGGCTAGGGCACCGTGGGCACTTCCACCATGGGCAATGTCACCATGGGCACTATCACTGTGAGCACTGTCAACATGAGCACGTCACCATGGGCACTGTCAACATGGGTACTATCTCGAAGGGCAATGTCACCATGAGCATTGTCAGGATGGGCAATTTCACCA
Organism: Mesoplodon mirus; assembly: GCF_964341445.2. Classification (NCBI taxonomy): domain Eukaryota; kingdom Metazoa; phylum Chordata; class Mammalia; order Artiodactyla; family Ziphiidae; genus Mesoplodon; species Mesoplodon mirus. The sequence continues at coordinate 162,681 of NW_028295212.1, forward strand.
TGAGCACTGTCACCAAAGGCACTATCACCATGAGCAATGTCAATGTGGGCCGTGTCACCAGGGGCACTATCACCATGGTTAATGTTATCATTGGCACTTTCCCCGTGAGCACTGTCACCCTGGGCACTGTCATCATGGGCACGGTCACGGTGAGCACTATCTCCATGAGCACAGCCACTGTGAACACCATCACCATAATCACTGGCCTCATCGGTACTGTCACCATGAGCACTGCCACAATGAGCACTGTCAGCATGGGCACTTCCCCCTTGAGCACTGTCACTATGAGAAGTGCTACCATGGGTATTTTCGCCATGAGTACTGTCACCCTGTGTATTGTCACCATTTGCACTGTCACCATGAGGACTATTACCGTGAGCGCTATCACCGTGAGATCTCTCACCATGGTCACTGTCACCATGGCACCTTGCACAATGGGGGCTGTCAACATGAGTGCTGTCACCATTGGCACTATCACCGTGAGCATTCTCACTGTGGTCAGTGTCACCATGGGCACTGTCACCATGAGCACTGTCACCATAGGCAATGTCACCGTGGTCAGTGTCACCATGAGCACTGTCAACATGGGCACTCCTACAGTGGGCACTGTCACTGTGAGAAGTGTCACCATGGGTACTGCCACCATGAGCAGTGTCTCTGTGAGTACTGTCAGCATGGGTTTTTACCGTGAGCACTGTCACCATGAGCACTGTCACCATTTTTCATTGCCACCATGTGCACTACCACCATGTGCACTCTCACCATGGGCACTATCACCGAGAACACTGTCACCATAAGTACTGTCTTCATGGGCACTGTCACCAAGGGCACGGCCAACATGTGACCTGTAACCATTGTCAGTATCACTGTGAGAAGTGTCACCATGGGAATTACCAACATAGGTACTGTCATCATGAGCACATTCAGAATGGGAACTGTCACCATGGGCACTATCACCGTGAGGACTCTCACCATGGGAATGATCGCCATGGGCACTAACACCTTGAGAATTATTGCCATGAGTACTGTCACCATGGGTATTGTCACTATGGGCACTATCAGCATTAGAACTGTTACCGTGGTCACTGTCACGATGGAATTTGTCACTGTGAGCACTGTCACTATAGGCAAAGTCACGGTTTGCACTGTCCCCTTGGGCCCTATCACAGTGAGCACTATCACTTTGACGGTGGTGTCCATGGGCACTGCCACCATGGACACTACCAACTTGAGAATTATCACTATTTGTACTCTCAGCGTGGTCATGGTCAACAAGTGCACTATCACTATGCTCACTATGACCGCGAGCACTGTCACCATGGGCAACTTAACCATGGGCACTATCACCATGAGCACTATCACCATCGGCACTATCACAGTGATCACTATCACCGTGGACACTATCATGGTGAGCACAGTTAACATGAGCATTGTAACTGTGAGCACTGTCACAATGGGTAATGCAACCATGAGCCCAGTCACCGTGAGCACTGTCAGCATGGGTTGTCACCTTGTGCACTGTCAGCATGAGCACTGTCACCATGGGCACTATAACTATTTTTCAGTGCCACCATGTGCATTACAACCATATGCACTGTCACCTTGTACACTCTCACCATGAGCACTGTCACCATGAGTACTGTCATCATGGGCAATGGCACAGCCACCATCTGCAATCTTACCATGGTCACTATCACTGTGAGCACTGTCACCAGTGGAACTACCAACATGGGCACTATCATCATGAGCACTTTCATCATACGAACTGTCACCATGGGCACTATGAACATGAGAACGCTCACCATGGGCACTGTCACCATGAGCATTGTCATCATAGGCAATGTCACCGTGAGAACTATCACCATGCACACTGTCCACAAGGGCACTATCACATTGAGCTGTAACACCATGTGTACTGTCATCTTGGGCACAGTCACCATGGGCACACTCACCAAGTACACTATCACTATGCTCACTATTACTCTGTACACTGTCACCATGGGCACCGTAACCATGGGCACTATCACCGGGAGCATTATCAGCATCGGCACAACAGGCGTGATAAATGTCGCCATGGGTCATATCACCGTGAGCACGGTTGCCATGGGCACTGTCACGATGTGCAATGCCCCATTGGTACTCTCACCATGGGAACTGCCACCATGAGCACTGTCACCATGAGCACTGACACCACGAGCACTGCCACGGAAGGCACTGCAACCATGAGCACTGTCACCATTAAAACTGTTACTATGAGAAATGTAACCATGGGCAATTTCTCGAAGAGTACTCTCACCATGGGTATTTTCCCCTTGGGCACTCTCAACGTAAACATTATTACCATGAGCACTTTCATTGTGAGCACTGTCACCATGGGCACTGTCACAGTGCGGAGTGTCACCATGAGTCATGTCACCGTGAGAATTATCACCATAGGAAATGTCACTATGGGCAATGTCACCATGAGAAATGTCATTTTGAGCACTCTCACCATGGGTAAGGCCACCATGAGTAATGTCACCATTGGCAGTATCACAATGCGCAGTGTCACCATGGGCACTATCACCATGACAACTCTCAGCGTGAGCACTGTCACTGTGGGCACTGGCATCGTGAGCAATTCGACCATGGGCAATGTCAACATGGGCACTATCACTGTGAGCACTCTCAACATGAGTATGTCACCATGAGCCCTGTAAACATGGGCAATGTCACCGTGAGAAGTGTCACCATGGTCACTGCCACCACTGTCACTATCATTTTGAGCACTGTCACCAAGGGAACTGCAACCATGAGCACTGTCACCATTGCGAGTATCACCATGTGCACTGTAACCATGGGCATTATCACAATGAGGACTGTCAGCGTGGGCACTGTCACTGTTGGCAGGGGCACCGTGGGCACTTCCACCATGGGCATTGTCACCATGGGCACTATCACTGTGAGCACTGTCAATATGAGCATGTCACCATGGGCACTGTCAACATGGGTACTATCTCGAAGGGCAATGTCACCATGAGCATTGTCAGGATGGGCAATTTCACCATGAGCTCTGTCACCAAAGGCACTATCACCATGAGCAATGTCACTGTGGGCCGTGTCACCAAGGGCACTCTCACCATGGTTAATATTATCATTGGCACTTTCCCCGTGAGCACTGTCAACCTGGGCACTGTCATCATGGGCACTGTCACCGTGAGCACTATCTCCATGAGCACAGCCACTGTGAACACCATCACCATAATCACTGGCCTCATCGGTACAGTCACCATGAGCACTGTCACAATGAGCACTGTCAGCATGGGCACTTCCCCCATGAGCACTGTCACTATGAGAAATGCTACCATGGGTATTTTCGCCATGAGTACTGTCACCCTGTGTATTGTCACCATTTGCACTGTCACCATGAGGACTATTACCGTGAGCGCTATCACCATGAGATCTCTCACCATGGTCACTGTCACCATGGCACCTTGCACAATGGGGGCTGTCAACATGAGTGCTGTCACCATTGGCACTATCACCGTGAGCATTCTCACTGTGGTCAGTGTCACCATGGGCACTGTCACCATGAGCACTGTCACCATAGGCAATGTCACCGTGGTCAGTGTCACCATGAGCACTGTCAACATGGGCACTCCTACAGTGGGCACTGTCACTGTGAGAACTGTCACCATGGGTACTGCCACTATGAGCAGTGTCTCTATGAGTACTGTCAGCATGGGTTTTTACGGTGAGCACTGTCACCATGAGCCCTGTCACCATTTTTCATTGCCACCATGTGCACTACCACCATGGGCACTCTCAGCATGGGCACTATCACCGAGAACACTGTCACCATAAGTACTGTCTTCATGGGCACTGTCATCAAGGGAACGGCCAACATGTGAACTGTAACCATTGTCAGTATCACTGTTAGAAGTGTCACCATGGGAATTACCAACATAGGCACTGTCATCATGAGCACTTTCAGAATGGGAACTGTCACGATGGGCACTATTATCGTGAGGATTCTCACCATGGGACTTATCGCCATGGGCACTATCAGCTTTAGAACTGTCACCGTGGTCACAGTCACGATGGAATTTGTCACTGTGAGCACTGTCACGATAGGCAAAGTCACGGTTTGCACTGTCCCCTTGGGCCCTGTCACAGTGAGCACTATCACTTTGATGGTGGTGCCCATGGGCACTACCACCATGGAAACTACCAACTTGAGAATTATCACCATTGGTACTCTCAGGGTGGTCATGGTCAACAAGGGCACTATCACTATGCTCACTATGACCGTGAGCACTGTCACCATGGGCACCTTAATCATGGGCACTATCACCGTGAGCACTATCACCATCGGCAATATCAATGTGATCACTGTCACCATAGACAGTATCATGGTGAGCACATTTAACATGAGCATTGTAACTGTGAGCACTGCCACAGTGGGTAATGCAACCATGAGCCAAGTCACCGTGAGCAGTGTCAGCTTGGGTTGTCACCTTGTGCACTGTCAGCATGAGCACTGTCACCATTGGCACTATAACTCTTTTTCAGGGCCACCATGTGCATTAAAACCATGTTCACTGTCACCTTGGACACTATCACCATGAGCACTGTCACCATGAGTACTGTCATCATGGGCAATGGCACAGCCAACATCTGCAATCTTACTATGGTCACTATCACTGTGAGCACGGACACCAATGGAACTACCAACATGGGCACTGTCATCATGAGCACCTTCACCATACGAACTGTCACCATGGGCACTATGAACGTGAGAAAGGTCACCATGGGCACTGTCACCATGAGCATTGTCATCATAGGCAATGTCACCGTGAGAAATATCACCAGGCGCACTGTCCACAAGGGCACTATCACATTGAGCTGTATCACCATGTGTACTGTCATCTTGGGCAGAGTCACCATGGGCACACTCACCAAGTACACTATCACTATGCTCACTAGTACTCTGAACACTGTCACCATGGACACCGTAACCATGGACACTATCACGGGGAGCATTATCAGCATCGGCACAACAGGCGTGATAACTGTCACCATGGGTCATATCACCGTGAGCACGGTTGCCATGGGCACTGTCACGATGTGCAATGCCCCATTGGTACTCTCACCATGGGAACTGCCACCATGAGCACTGTCACCATGAGCACTGACACCACGAGCACTGCCACCGAGGGCACTGCAAACATGAGCACTGTCACCATGAGAACTGTTACTATGAGAAATGTAACCATGGGCAATTTCTCGATGAGTATTCTCACCATGGGTATTTTCACCTTGGGCACTCTCCAAGTACACAGTATTACCATGAGCACTTTTACTGTGAGCACTGTCACCATGGACACTGTCACAATGCGGAGTGTCAACATGAGCCATGTCACCATAGGAAATGTCACCGTGAGAAGTGTCACCATAGGCAATGTCACCATGGGCAATGTCAGCATGGGAAATGCCATTTTGAGCACTGTCACCATGCGTACTGCAACCATGAGTACTGTCACCATGAGTACTGTCACCATTGGCAGTATGACCATGTGCACTGTCACCATGGGCACTATCACCATGACAACTCTCAGCATGAGCACTGTCACTGTGGGCACTGGCATCGTGAGCAATTCCACCATGGGCAATATCACCATGGGCACTAGCACTGTGAGCACTCTCAACATGAGCACGTCACCATGAGCCCTGTCACCATGGGCAATGTCACCATGAGAAGTGTCACCATAGGCAATGTCATCGTGGGCACTGTTCACCATGGTCACTGCCACCACTGTCACTGTCATTTTGAGCACTGCCACCAAGGGTACTGCAACTATGAGCACTGTCACCGTTGCGAGTATCACCATGTGCACTGTCACCATGGGCACGATCACAATGAGAACCGTCAGCGTGGGCACTGTCACTGTTGGCAAGGTCACCGTGGGCACATCCACCATGGGCAATGTCACCATGGGCACTATCACTGTGAGCACTCTCAACATGAGCACGTCACCATGAGCCCTGTCACCATGGGCAATGTCACCATGAGAAGTGTCACCATAGGCAATGTCATCGTGGGCACTGTCACCATGGTCACTGCCACCACTGTCACTGTCATTTTGAGCACTGTCACCAAGGGTACTGCAACCATGAGCACTGTCACCATGAGCACTCTCACCATTGCGAGTATCACCATGTGCATTGTCACCATGGGCACTATCACAATGAGAACTGTCAGCGTGGACACTGTCACTGTTGGCAAGGGCACCGTGGGTACCTCCACCATGGGCAATGTCACCATGGGCACTATCACTGTGAGCACTCTCAACATGAGCACGTCACCATGGGAACTGTCAACATGGGTACTATCTCGAAGGGCAATGTCACCATGAGCATTGTCAGGATGGGCAATTTCACCATGAGCACTGTCACCAAAGGCTCTATCACCATGAGCAATGTCACTGTGGGCCGTGTCACCAGGGGCACTATCACCATGGTTAATGTTATCATTGGCACTTTCCCCATGAGCACTGTCACCCTGGGCACTGTCATCATGGGCACAGTCACCGTGAGCACTATCTCCATGAGCACAGCCACTGTGAACACCATCACCATAATCACTGGCCTCATCGGTACTGTCACCATGAGCACTGCCACAATGAGCACTGTCAGCATGGGCACTTCCCCCATGAGCACTGTCACTATGAGAACGGCTACCATGGGTATTTTCGCCATGAGTACTGTCACCCTGTGTATTGTCACCATTTGCACTGTCACCATGAGGACTATTACCGTGAGCGCTATCACCGTGAGATCTCTCACCATGGTCACTGTCACCATGGCCCCTTGCACAATGGGGGCTGTCAACATGAGTGCTGTCACCATTGGCACTATCACCGTGAGCATTCTCAATGTGGACAGATTCACCATGGGCACTGTCACCATGAGCACTGTCACCAGAGGCATTGTCACCGTGGTCAGTTTCACCATTAGCACTGTCAACATGGGCACTCATACAGTGGGCACTGTCACTGTGAGCACTGTCACCAAGGGTACTGCCACCATGAGCAGTGTCTTTGTGAGTACTCTCAGCATGGGCTTTTACTGTGAGCACTGTCACCATGAGCACTCTCACCATTTTTCAATGCCACCATGTGCACTACCACCATGTGCACTATCACCATGGGCACTATCACCGAGAACACTGTCACCATAAGTACTGTCTTCATGGGCACTGTCACCAAGGGCACGGCCAATATGTGAACTGTAACCATTGTCAGTATCACTGTGAGAAGTGTCACCATGGGAATTAACAACATAGGCACTGTCATCATGAGCACATTCAGAATGGGAACTGTCACCATGGGCACTATCACTGTGAGGACTCTCACCATGGGAATGAGCGCCATGGGCACTACCACCTTGAGAATTATCACCATGAGTACTGTCACCATGGGTATTGTCACTATGGGCACTATCAGCATTAGAACTGTTACCGTGGTCACTGTCACGATGGAATTTGTCACTGTGAGCACTGTCACGATAGGCAAAGTCACGGTGTGTACTGTCCCCTTGGGCCCTGTCACAGTGAGCACTATCACTTTGACGGTGGTGTCCATGGGCACTGCCACCATGGACACTACCAACTTGAGAATTATCAAAATTTGTACTCTCAGCGTGGTCATGGTCAACAAGTGCACTATCACTAGGATCACTATGACCGCGAGCACTGTCACCATGGGCAACTTAACCATGGGCACTATCACCATGAGCACTATCACCACCGGCACAATCTCTGTGATCACTATCACCTTGGACACTATCATGGTGAGCACAGTTAACATGAGCATTGTAACTGTGAGCACTGTCACAATGGGTAATGCAACCATGAGCCCTGTCACCGTGAGCACTGTCAGCATGGGTTGTCACCTTGTGCACTGTCAGCATGAGCACTGTCACCATGGGCACTATAACAATTTTTCAGTGCCACCATGTGCATTACAACCATATGCACTGTCACTTTGCACACTCTCACCATGAGCACTGTCACCATGAGTACTGTCATCGTGGGCAATGGCACAGCCACCATGTGCAATCTTACCATGGTCACTATCACTGTGAGCACTGTCACCAATGGAACTACCAACATGGGCACTGTCATCATGAGCACATTCACCATACGAACTCTCACCATGGGCTCTATGAATGTGAGAACGGTCACCATGGGCACTGTCACCATGAGCATTGTCATCATCGGCAATGTCACCATGAGAACTATTAACATGCGCAATGTCTACATGGGCACTATCACATTGAGCTGTATCATCATGTGTACTGTCATCTTGGGCACAGTCACCATGGGCACACTCACCAAGTACACTATCACTATGCTCACTATTGCTCTGAACACTGTCACCATGGGCACCGTAACCATGGGCACTATCACCGGGAGCATTATCAGCATCGGCACAACAGGCGTGATAACTGTCACCATGGGTCATATCACGGTGAGCATGGTTGCCATGGGCACTGTCACGATGTGCAATGCCCCATTGGTACTCTCACCATGGGAACTGCCACCATGAGCAGTGTCACCATGAGCACTGACACCAAGAGACCTGCCACCAAGGGCTCTACAACCATGAGCACTGTCACCATGAGAACTGTTACTATGAGAAATGTAACCATGGGCAATTTTTCGATGAGTACTCTCACCATGGGTATTTTCACCATGGGCACTCTCAACGTAAACAGTATTACCATGAGCACTTTCTCTGTGAGCACTGTCACGATGGGCACTGTCACAATGCGGAGTGTCACCATGAGCCATGTCACCATGGGAAATGTCACCGTGAGAAGTGTCACCATAGGCAATGTCACCATGGGCAATGTCACCATGGGAAATGCCATTTTGAGGACTGTCACCATGGGTACTGCCACCATGAGTACTGACACAATGAGTATTCTCACCATTGGCAGTAGCACCATGGGCAATGTCACCATGGGCACTATCACCATGACAACTCTCAGCATGAACACTGTCACTGTGGGCACTGGCATCGTGAGCAATTCCACCATGGGCAATGTCACCATGGGCACTATCACTGTGAGCACTCTCAACATGAGCACGTCACCATGGGCACTGTCAACATGGGTACTATCTCGAAGGGCAATGTCACCATGAGCATTGTCAGGATGGGCAATTTCACCATGAGCACTGTCACCAAAGGCACTATCACCATGAGCAATGTCAATGTGGGCCGTGTCACCAGGGGCACTATCACCATGGTTAATATTATCATTGGCACTTTCCCCGTGAGCACTGTCACCCTGGGCACTGTCATCATGGGCACGGTCACGGTGAGCACTATCTCCATGAGCACAGCCACTGTGAACACCATCACCATAATCACTGGCCTCATCGGTACTGTCACCATGAGCACTGCCACAATGAGCACTGTCAGCATGGGCACTTCCCCCATGAGCACTGTCCCTATGAGAAGTGCTACCATGGGTATTTTCGCCATGAGTACTGTCACCCTGTGTATTGTCACCATTTGCACTGTCACCATGAGGACTATTACCGTGAGCGCTATCACCGTGAGATCTCTCACCATGGTCACTGTCACCATGGCACCTTGCACAATGGGGGCTGTCAACATGAGTGCTGTCACCATTGGCACTATCACCGTGAGCATTCTCACTGTGGTCAGTGTCACCATGGGCACTGTCACCATGAGCACTGTCACCATAGGCAATGTCACCGTGGTCAGTGTCACCATGAGCACTGTCAACATGGGCACTCCTACAGTGGGCACTGTCACTGTGAGAAGTGTCACCATGGGTACTGCCACCATGAGCAGTGTCTCTGTGAGTACTGTCAGCATGGGTTTTTACCGTGAGCACTGTCACCATGAGCACTGTCACCATTTTTCATTGCCACCATGTGCACTACCACCATGTGCACTCTCACCATGGGCACTATCACCGAGAACACTGTCACCATAAGTACTGTCTTCATGGGCACTGTCACCAAGGGCACGGCCAACATGTGACCTGTAACCATTGTCAGTATCACTGTGAGAAGTGTCACCATGGGAATTACCAACATAGGTACTGTCATCATGAGCACATTCAGAATGGGAACTGTCACCATGGGCACTATCACCGTGAGGACTCTCACCATGGGAATGATCGCCATGGGCACTAACACCTTGAGAATTATTGCCATGAGTACTGTCACCATGGGTATTGTCACTATGGGCACTATCAGCATTAGAACTGTTACCGTGGTCACTGTCACGATGGAATTTGTCACTGTGAGCACTGTCACTATAGGCAAAGTCACGGTTTGCACTGTCCCCTTGGGCCCTATCACAGTGAGCACTATCACTTTGACGGTGGTGTCCATGGGCACTGCCACCATGGACACTACCAACTTGAGAATTATCACTATTTGTACTCTCAGCGTGGTCATGGTCAACAAGTGCACTATCACTATGCTCACTATGACCGCGAGCACTGTCACCATGGGCAACTTAACCATGGGCACTATCACCATGAGCACTATCACCATCGGCACTATCACAGTGATCACTATCACCGTGGACACTATCATGGTGAGCACAGTTAACATGAGCATTGTAACTGTGAGCACTGTCACAATGGGTAATGCAACCATGAGCCCAGTCACCGTGAGCACTGTCAGCATGGGTTGTCACCTTGTGCACTGTCAGCATGAGCACTGTCACCATGGGCACTATAACTATTTTTCAGTGCCACCATGTGCATTACAACCATATGCACTGTCACCTTGTACACTCTCACCATGAGCACTGTCACCATGAGTACTGTCATCATGGGCAATGGCACAGCCACCATCTGCAATCTTACCATGGTCACTATCACTGTGAGCACTGTCACCAGTGGAACTACCAACATGGGCACTATCATCATGAGCACTTTCATCATACGAACTGTCACCATGGGCACTATGAACATGAGAACGCTCACCATGGGCACTGTCACCATGAGCATTGTCATCATAGGCAATGTCACCGTGAGAACTATCACCATGCACACTGTCCACAAGGGCACTATCACATTGAGCTGTAACACCATGTGTACTGTCATCTTGGGCACAGTCACCATGGGCACACTCACCAAGTACACTATCACTATGCTCACTATTACTCTGTACACTGTCACCATGGGCACCGTAACCATGGGCACTATCACCGGGAGCATTATCAGCATCGGCACAACAGGCGTGATAAATGTCGCCATGGGTCATATCACCGTGAGCACGGTTGCCATGGGCACTGTCACGATGTGCAATGCCCCATTGGTACTCTCACCATGGGAACTGCCACCATGAGCACTGTCACCATGAGCACTGACACCACGAGCACTGCCACGGAAGGCACTGCAACCATGAGCACTGTCACCATTAAAACTGTTACTATGAGAAATGTAACCATGGGCAATTTCTCGAAGAGTACTCTCACCATGGGTATTTTCCCCTTGGGCACTCTCAACGTAAACATTATTACCATGAGCACTTTCATTGTGAGCACTGTCACCATGGGCACTGTCACAGTGCGGAGTGTCACCATGAGTCATGTCACCGTGAGAATTATCACCATAGGAAATGTCACTATGGGCAATGTCACCATGAGAAATGTCATTTTGAGCACTCTCACCATGGGTAAGGCCACCATGAGTAATGTCACCATTGGCAGTATCACAATGCGCAGTGTCACCATGGGCACTATCACCATGACAACTCTCAGCGTGAGCACTGTCACTGTGGGCACTGGCATCGTGAGCAATTCGACCATGGGCAATGTCAACATGGGCACTATCACTGTGAGCACTCTCAACATGAGTATGTCACCATGAGCCCTGTAAACATGGGCAATGTCACCGTGAGAAGTGTCACCATGGTCACTGCCACCACTGTCACTATCATTTTGAGCACTGTCACCAAGGGAACTGCAACCATGAGCACTGTCACCATTGCGAGTATCACCATGTGCACTGTAACCATGGGCATTATCACAATGAGGACTGTCAGCGTGGGCACTGTCACTGTTGGCAGGGGCACCGTGGGCACTTCCACCATGGGCATTGTCACCATGGGCACTATCACTGTGAGCACTGTCAATATGAGCATGTCACCATGGGCACTGTCAACATGGGTACTATCTCGAAGGGCAATGTCACCATGAGCATTGTCAGGATGGGCAATTTCACCATGAGCTCTGTCACCAAAGGCACTATCACCATGAGCAATGTCACTGTGGGCCGTGTCACCAAGGGCACTCTCACCATGGTTAATATTATCATTGGCACTTTCCCCGTGAGCACTGTCAACCTGGGCACTGTCATCATGGGCACTGTCACCGTGAGCACTATCTCCATGAGCACAGCCACTGTGAACACCATCACCATAATCACTGGCCTCATCGGTACAGTCACCATGAGCACTGTCACAATGAGCACTGTCAGCATGGGCACTTCCCCCATGAGCACTGTCACTATGAGAAATGCTACCATGGGTATTTTCGCCATGAGTACTGTCACCCTGTGTATTGTCACCATTTGCACTGTCACCATGAGGACTATTACCGTGAGCGCTATCACCATGAGATCTCTCACCATGGTCACTGTCACCATGGCACCTTGCACAATGGGGGCTGTCAACATGAGTGCTGTCACCATTGGCACTATCACCGTGAGCATTCTCACTGTGGTCAGTGTCACCATGGGCACTGTCACCATGAGCACTGTCACCATAGGCAATGTCACCGTGGTCAGTGTCACCATGAGCACTGTCAACATGGGCACTCATACAGTGGGCACTGTCACTGTGAGAACTGTCACCATGGGTACTGCCACTATGAGCAGTGTCTCTATGAGTACTGTCAGCATGGGTTTTTACGGTGAGCACTGTCACCATGAGCCCTGTCACCATTTTTCATTGCCACCATGTGCACTACCACCATGGGCACTCTCAGCATGGGCACTATCACCGAGAACACTGTCACCATAAGTACTGTCTTCATGGGCACTGTCATCAAGGGAACGGCCAACATGTGAACTGTAACCATTGTCAGTATCACTGTTAGAAGTGTCACCATGGGAATTACCAACATAGGCACTGTCATCATGAGCACTTTCAGAATGGGAACTGTCACGATGGGCACTATTATCGTGAGGATTCTCACCATGGGACTTATCGCCATGGGCACTATCAGCTTTAGAACTGTCACCGTGGTCACAGTCACGATGGAATTTGTCACTGTGAGCACTGTCACGATAGGCAAAGTCACGGTTTGCACTGTCCCCTTGGGCCCTGTCACAGTGAGCACTATCACTTTGATGGTGGTGCCCATGGGCACTACCACCATGGAAACTACCAACTTGAGAATTATCACCATTGGTACTCTCAGGGTGGTCATGGTCAACAAGGGCACTATCACTATGCTCACTATGACCGTGAGCACTGTCACCATGGGCACCTTAATCATGGGCACTATCACCGTGAGCACTATCACCATCGGCAATATCAATGTGATCACTGTCACCATAGACAGTATCATGGTGAGCACATTTAACATGAGCATTGTAACTGTGAGCACTGCCACAGTGGGTAATGCAACCATGAGCCAAGTCACCGTGAGCAGTGTCAGCTTGGGTTGTCACCTTGTGCACTGTCAGCATGAGCACTGTCACCATTGGCACTATAACTCTTTTTCAGGGCCACCATGTGCATTAAAACCATGTTCACTGTCACCTTGGACACTATCACCATGAGCACTGTCACCATGAGTACTGTCATCATGGGCAATGGCACAGCCAACATCTGCAATCTTACTATGGTCACTATCACTGTGAGCACGGACACCAATGGAACTACCAACATGGGCACTGTCATCATGAGCACCTTCACCATACGAACTGTCACCATGGGCACTATGAACGTGAGAAAGGTCACCATGGGCACTGTCACCATGAGCATTGTCATCATAGGCAATGTCACCGTGAGAAATATCACCAGGCGCACTGTCCACAAGGGCACTATCACATTGAGCTGTATCACCATGTGTACTGTCATCTTGGGCAGAGTCACCATGGGCACACTCACCAAGTACACTATCACTATGCTCACTAGTACTCTGAACACTGTCACCATGGACACCGTAACCATGGACACTATCACGGGGAGCATTATCAGCATCGGCACAACAGGCGTGATAACTGTCACCATGGGTCATATCACCGTGAGCACGGTTGCCATGGGCACTGTCACGATGTGCAATGCCCCATTGGTACTCTCACCATGGGAACTGCCACCATGAGCACTGTCACCATGAGCACTGACACCACGAGCACTGCCACCGAGGGCACTGCAAACATGAGCACTGTCACCATGAGAACTGTTACTATGAGAAATGTAACCATGGGCAATTTCTCGATGAGTATTCTCACCATGGGTATTTTCACCTTGGGCACTCTCCAAGTACACAGTATTACCATGAGCACTTTTACTGTGAGCACTGTCACCATGGACACTGTCACAATGCGGAGTGTCAACATGAGCCATGTCACCATAGGAAATGTCACCGTGAGAAGTGTCACCATAGGCAATGTCACCATGGGCAATGTCAGCATGGGAAATGCCATTTTGAGCACTGTCACCATGCGTACTGCAACCATGAGTACTGTCACCATGAGTACTGTCACCATTGGCAGTATGACCATGTGCACTGTCACCATGGGCACTATCACCATGACAACTCTCAGCATGAGCACTGTCACTGTGGGCACTGGCATCGTGAGCAATTCCACCATGGGCAATATCACCATGGGCACTAGCACTGTGAGCACTCTCAACATGAGCACGTCACCATGAGCCCTGTCACCATGGGCAATGTCACCATGAGAAGTGTCACCATAGGCAATGTCATCGTGGGCACTGTTCACCATGGTCACTGCCACCACTGTCACTGTCATTTTGAGCACTGCCACCAAGGGTACTGCAACTATGAGCACTGTCACCGTTGCGAGTATCACCATGTGCACTGTCATCATGGGCACGATCACAATGAGAACCGTCAGCGTGGGCACTGTCACTGTTGGCAAGGTCACCGTGGGCACATCCACCATGGGCAATGTCACCATGGGCACTATCACTGTGAGCACTCTCAACATGAGCACGTCACCATGAGCCCTGTCACCATGGGCAATGTCACCATGAGAAGTGTCACCATAGGCAATGTCATCGTGGGCACTGTCACCATGGTCACTGCCACCACTGTCACTGTCATTTTGAGCACTGTCACCAAGGGTACTGCAACCATGAGCACTGTCACCATGAGCACTCTCACCATTGCGAGTATCACCATGTGCATTGTCACCATGGGCACTATCACAATGAGAACTGTCAGCGTGGACACTGTCACTGTTGGCAAGGGCACCGTGGGTACCTCCACCATGGGCAATGTCACCATGGGCACTATCACTGTGAGCACTCTCAACATGAGCACGTCACCATGGGAACTGTCAACATGGGTACTATCTCGAAGGGCAATGTCACCATGAGCATTGTCAGGATGGGCAATTTCACCATGAGCACTGTCACCAAAGGCTCTATCACCATGAGCAATGTCACTGTGGGCCGTGTCACCAGGGGCACTATCACCATGGTTAATGTTATCATTGGCACTTTCCCCATGAGCACTGTCACCCTGGGCACTGTCATCATGGGCACAGTCACCGTGAGCACTATCTCCATGAGCACAGCCACTGTGAACACCATCACCATAATCACTGGCCTCATCGGTACTGTCACCATGAGCACTGCCACAATGAGCACTGTCAGCATGGGCACTTCCCCCATGAGCACTGTCACTATGAGAACGGCTACCATGGGTATTTTCGCCATGAGTACTGTCACCCTGTGTATTGTCACCATTTGCACTGTCACCATGAGGACTATTACCGTGAGCGCTATCACCGTGAGATCTCTCACCATGGTCACTGTCACCATGGCCCCTTGCACAATGGGGGCTGTCAACATGAGTGCTGTCACCATTGGCACTATCACCGTGAGCATTCTCAATGTGGACAGATTCACCATGGGCACTGTCACCATGAGCACTGTCACCAGAGGCATTGTCACCGTGGTCAGTTTCACCATTAGCACTGTCAACATGGGCACTCATACAGTGGGCACTGTCACTGTGAGCACTGTCACCAAGGGTACTGCCACCATGAGCAGTGTCTTTGTGAGTACTCTCAGCATGGGCTTTTACTGTGAGCACTGTCACCATGAGCACTCTCACCATTTTTCAATGCCACCATGTGCACTACCACCATGTGCACTATCACCATGGGCACTATCACCGAGAACACTGTCACCATAAGTACTGTCTTCATGGGCACTGTCACCAAGGGCACGGCCAATATGTGAACTGTAACCATTGTCAGTATCACTGTGAGAAGTGTCACCATGGGAATTAACAACATAGGCACTGTCATCATGAGCACATTCAGAATGGGAACTGTCACCATGGGCACTATCACTGTGAGGACTCTCACCATGGGAATGAGCGCCATGGGCACTACCACCTTGAGAATTATCACCATGAGTACTGTCACCATGGGTATTGTCACTATGGGCACTATCAGCATTAGAACTGTTACCGTGGTCACTGTCACGATGGAATTTGTCACTGTGAGCACTGTCACGATAGGCAAAGTCACGGTGTGTACT
This sequence comes from Mesoplodon mirus, assembly GCF_964341445.2. Classification (NCBI taxonomy): domain Eukaryota; kingdom Metazoa; phylum Chordata; class Mammalia; order Artiodactyla; family Ziphiidae; genus Mesoplodon; species Mesoplodon mirus. The sequence continues at coordinate 179,464 of NW_028295212.1, forward strand.
GTCCCCTTGGGCCCTGTCACAGTGAGCACTATCACTTTGACGGTGGTGTCCATGGGCACTGCCACCATGGACACTACCAACTTGAGAATTATCAAAATTTGTACTCTCAGCGTGGTCATGGTCAACAAGTGCACTATCACTAGGATCACTATGACCGCGAGCACTGTCACCATGGGCAACTTAACCATGGGCACTATCACCATGAGCACTATCACCACCGGCACAATCTCTGTGATCACTATCACCTTGGACACTATCATGGTGAGCACAGTTAACATGAGCATTGTAACTGTGAGCACTGTCACAATGGGTAATGCAACCATGAGCCCTGTCACCGTGAGCACTGTCAGCATGGGTTGTCACCTTGTGCACTGTCAGCATGAGCACTGTCACCATGGGCACTATAACAATTTTTCAGTGCCACCATGTGCATTACAACCATATGCACTGTCACTTTGCACACTCTCACCATGAGCACTGTCACCATGAGTACTGTCATCGTGGGCAATGGCACAGCCACCATGTGCAATCTTACCATGGTCACTATCACTGTGAGCACTGTCACCAATGGAACTACCAACATGGGCACTGTCATCATGAGCACATTCACCATACGAACTCTCACCATGGGCTCTATGAACGTGAGAACGGTCACCATGGGCACTGTCACCATGAGCATTGTCATCATCGGCAATGTCACCATGAGAACTATTAACATGCGCAATGTCTACATGGGCACTATCACATTGAGCTGTATCACCATGTGTACTGTCATCTTGGGCACAGTCACCATGGGCACACTCACCAAGTACACTATCACTATGCTCACTATTGCTCTGAACACTGTCACCATGGGCACCGTAACCATGGGCACTATCACCGGGAGCATTATCAGCATCGGCACAACAGGCGTGATAACTGTCACCATGGGTCATATCACGGTGAGCATGGTTGCCATGGGCACTGTCACGATGTGCAATGCCCCATTGGTACTCTCACCATGGGAACTGCCACCATGAGCAGTGTCACCATGAGCACTGACACCAAGAGACCTGCCACCAAGGGCTCTACAACCATGAGCACTGTCACCATGAGAACTGTTACTATGAGAAATGTAACCATGGGCAATTTTTCGATGAGTACTCTCACCATGGGTATTTTCACCATGGGCACTCTCAACGTAAACAGTATTACCATGAGCACTTTCTCTGTGAGCACTGTCACGATGGGCACTGTCACAATGCGGAGTGTCACCATGAGCCATGTCACCATGGGAAATGTCACCGTGAGAAGTGTCACCATAGGCAATGTCACCATGGGCAATGTCACCATGGGAAATGCCATTTTGAGGACTGTCACCATGGGTACTGCCACCATGAGTACTGACACAATGAGTATTCTCACCATTGGCAGTAGCACCATGGGCAATGTCACCATGGGCACTATCACCATGACAACTCTCAGCATGAACACTGTCACTGTGGGCACTGGCATCGTGAGCAATTCCACCATGGGCAATGTCACCATGGGCACTATCACTGTGAGCACTCTCAACATGAGCACGTCACCATGAGCCCTGTCACCATGGGCAATGTCACCGTGAGAAGTGTCACCATAGGCAATGTCATCGTGGGCACTGTCACCATGATCACTGCCACCACTGTCACTGTCATTTTGAGCACTGTCACCAAGGGTACTGCAACCATGAGCACTGTCACCATGAGCACTGTCACCATTGCGAGTATCACCATGTGCACTGTCACCATGGGCACTATCACAATGAGAACTGTCAGTGTGGGCACTGTCACTGTTGGCAAGGGCACCGAGGGCACTTCCACCATGGGCAATGTCAACATGGGCACTATCACTGTGAGCACTGTCAACATGAGCACGTCACCATGGGCACTGTCAACATGGGTACTATCTCGATGGGCAATGTCACCATGAGCATTGTCAGGATGGGCAATTTCACCATGAGCACTGTCACCAAAGGCACTATCACCATGAGCAATGTCACTGTGGGCCGTGTCACCAGGGGCACTATCACCATGGTTAATGTTATCATTGGCACCTTCCCCGTGAGCTATGTCAACCTGGGCACTGTCATCATGGGCACGGTCACCGTGAGCACTATCTCCATGAGCACAGCCACTGTGAACACCATCACCATAATCACTGGCCTCATCGGTACTGTCACCAGGAGCACTGCCACAATGAGCACTGTCAGCATGGGCACTTCCCCCATGAGCACTGTCACTATGAGAACTGCTACCATGGGTATTTTCGCCATGAGTACTGTCACCCTGTGTATTGTCACCATTTGCACTGTCACCATGAGGACTATTACCATGAGCGCTATCACCGTGAGATCTCTCACCATGGTCACTGCCACCATGGCACCTTGCACATTGGGGGCTGTCAACATGAGTGCTGTCACCATTGGCACTATCACCGTGAGCATGCTCACTGTGGTCAGTGTCACCATGGGCACTGTCACCATGAGCACTGTCACCGTGGTCAGTGTCACCATGAGCACTGTCAACATGGGCACTCATACAGTGGGCACTGTCACTATGAGCACTATCACCATGGGTACTGCAACCATGAGCAGTGTCTCTGTGAGTACTGTCAGCATGGGTTTTTACCGTGAGCACTGTCACCATGAGCCCTGTCACCATTTTTCATTGCCACCATGTGCACTACCACCATGTGCACTCTCACCATGGGCACTATAACCGAGTACACTGTCACTATAAGTACTGTCTTCATGGGCACTGTCACCAAGGGCAAGGCCAACATGTGAACTGTAACCATTGTCAGTATCACTGTGAGAAGTGTCACCATGGGAATTAACAACATAGGCACTGTCATCATGAGCACTTTCAGAATGGGAACTGTCACCATGGTCACTATCACCATGAGGACTCTCACCATGGGAATGAGCGCCAGGGGCACTACCACCTTGAGAATTTTCCCCATGACTACTGTCACCATGGGTATTGTCACTATGGGCACTATCAGCATTAGAACTGTTACCGTGGTCACTGTCACGATGGAATTTGTCACTGTGAGCACTGTCACGATAGGCAAAGTCATGGTGTGCACTGTCACCTTGGGCCCTGTCACAGTGAGCACTATCACTTTGACGGTGGTTTCCATGGGCACTGCCACCATGGACACTACCAACTTGAGAATTATCAAAATTTGTACTCTCAGCGTGGTCATGGTCAACAAGTGCACTATTACTAGGATCACTATGACGGCGAGCACTGTCACCATGGGCAACTTAACCATGGGCACTATCACCGTGAGCAGTATCACCATCGGCACAATCACTGTGATCACTATCACCATGGACACGATCATGGTGAGCACAGTTAACATGAGCATTGTAACTGTGAGCACTGTCACAATGGGTAATGCAACCATGAGCCCAGTCACCGTGAGCACTGTCAGCATGGGTTGTCACCTTGTGCACTGTCAGCATGAGCACTGTCACCATGGGCAGTATAACAATTTTTCAGTGCCACCATGTGCATTACAACCATGTGCACTGTCACCTTGCACACTCTCACCATGAGCACTGTCACCATGAGTACTGTCATCATGGGCAATGGCACAGCCACAATCTGCAATCTTACCATGGTCACTATCACTGTGAGCACTGTCACCAATGGAACTACCAACATGGGCACTGTCATCATGAGCACTTTCACCATACGAACTGTCACCATGGGCACTAAGAACGTGAGAACGGTCACCATGGGCACTGTCACCATGAGCATTGTCATCATCGGCAATGTCACCGTGAGAACTATCACCATGCGCAATGTCTACATGGGCACTATCACATTGAGCTGTATCACCATGTGTACTGTCATCTTCGGCACAGTCACCATGGGCACACTCACCAAGTACACTATCACTATGCTCACTATTACTCTGAACACTGTCAACATGGGCACCGTAACCATGGGCACTATCACCGGGAGCATTATCAGCATCGGCACAACAGGCGTGATAACTGTCACCATGGGTCATATCACCGTGAGCATGGTTGCCATGGGCACTGTCACGATGTGCAATGCCCCATTGGTACTCTCACCATGGGAACTGCCACCATGAGCACTGTCACCATGAGCACTGACACCACGAGCACTGCCACCGAGGGCACTGCAACCATGAGCACTGTCACCATGAGAACTGTTATTATGAGAAATGTAACCATGGGCAATTTCTCAATGAGTACTCTCACCATGGTTATTTTCACCTTGGGCAATCTCAACGTAAACAGTATTACCATGAGCACTTTCACTGTGAGCACTGTCACCATGGGCACTGTCACAATGCGGAGTGTCACCATGAGCCATGTCACCATGGGAAATGTCACCGTGAGAAGTGTCACCATAGGCAATGTCACCAAGGGCAATATCACCATGGGACATGCCATTTTGAGCACTGTCACCATGGGTACTGCCACCATGAGTACTGTCACCATTGCCAGTATCACCATGGGCACTGTCACCATGGGCACTATCACCATGACAACTCTCAACGTGAGCACTGTCACTGTGGGCACTGGCATCGTGAGCAATTCCACCATGGTTAATGTCACCATGGGCACTATCACTGTGAGCAGTCTCAACATGAGCATGTCACCATGAGCCCTGTCACCATGGGCAATGTCACCATGAGAAGTGTCACCATAGGCAATGTCATCGTGGGCACTGTCACCATGGTCACTGCCACCACTGTCACTGTCATTTTGAGCACTGTCACCAAGGGTACTGCAACCATGAGCACTGTCACCATTGCGAGTATCACCATGTGCACTGTCACCATGGGCACTATCACAATGAGAACTGTCAGCGTGGGCACTGTCACGGTTGGCTAGGGCACCGTGGGCACTTCCACCATGGGCAATGTCACCATGGGCACTATCACTGTGAGCACTGTCAACATGAGCACGTCACCATGGGCACTGTCAACATGGGTACTATCTCGAAGGGCAATGTCACCATGAGCATTGTCAGGATGGGCAATTTCACCATGAGCACTGTCACCAAAGGCACTATCACCATGAGCAATGTCAATGTGGGCCGTGTCACCAGGGGCACTATCACTATGGTTAATATTATCATTGGCACTTTCCCCGTGAGCACTGTCACCCTGGGCACTGTCATCATGGGCACGGTCACGGTGAGCACTATCTCCATGAGCACAGCCACTGTGAACACCATCACCATAATCACTGGCCTCATCGGTACTGTCACCATGAGCACTGCCACAATGAGCACTGTCAGCATGGGCACTTCCCCCTTGAGCACTGTCCCTATGAGAAGTGCTACCATGGGTATTTTCGCCATGAGTACTGTCACCCTGTGTATTGTCACCATTTGCACTGTCACCATGAGGACTATTACCGTGAGCGCTATCACCGTGAGATCTCTCACCATCGTCACTGTCACCATGGCACCTTGCACAATGGGGGCTGTCAACATGAGTGCTGTCACCATTGGCACTATCACCGTGAGCATTCTCACTGTGGTCAGTGTCACCATGGGCACTGTCACCATGAGCACTGTCACCATAGGCAATGTCACCGTGGTCAGTGTCACCATGAGCACTGTCAACATGGGCACTCCTACAGTGGGCACTGTCACTGTGAGAAGTGTCACCATGGGTACTGCCACCATGAGCAGTGTCTCTGTGAGTACTGTCAGCATGGGTTTTTACCGTGAGCACTGTCACCATGAGCACTGTCACCATTTTTCATTGCCACCATGTGCACTACCACCATGTGCACTCTCACCATGGGCACTATCACCGAGAACACTGTCACCATAAGTACTGTCTTCATGGGCACTGTCACCAAGGGCACGGCCAACATGTGACCTGTAACCATTGTCAGTATCACTGTGAGAAGTGTCACCATGGGAATTACCAACATAGGTACTGTCATCATGAGCACATTCAGAATGGGAACTGTCACCATGGGCACTATCACCGTGAGGACTCTCACCATGGGAATGATCGCCATGGGCACTAACACCTTGAGAATTATTGCCATGAGTACTGTCACCATGGGTATTGTCACTATGGGCACTATCAGCATTAGAACTGTTACCGTGGTCACTGTCTCGATGGAATTTGTCACTGTGAGCACTGTCACTATAGGCAAAGTCACGGTTTGCACTGTCCCCTTGGGCCCTATCACAGTGAGCACTATCACTTTGACGGTGGTGTCCATGGGCACTGCCACCATGGACACTACCAACTTGAGAATTATCACTATTTGTACTCTCAGCGTGGTCATGGTCAACAAGTGCACTATCACTATGCTCACTATGACCGCGAGCACTGTCACCATGGGCAACTTAACCATGGGCACTATCACCATGAGCACTATCACCATCGGCACTATCACAGTGATCACTATCACCGTGGACACTATCATGGTGAGCACAGTTAACATGAGCATTGTAACTGTGAGCACTGTCACAATGGGTAATGCAACCATGAGCCCAGTCACCGTGAGCACTGTCAGCATGGGTTGTCACCTTGTGCACTGTCAGCATGAGCACTGTCACCATGGGCACTATAACTATTTTTCAGTGCCACCATGTGCATTACAACCATATGCACTGTCACCTTGTACACTCTCACCATGAGCACTGTCACCATGAGTACTGTCATCATGGGCAATGGCACAGCCACCATCTGCAATCTTACCATGGTCACTATCACTGTGAGCACTGTCACCAGTGGAACTACCAACATGGGCACTATCATCATGAGCACTTTCATCATACGAACTGTCACCATGGGCACTATGAACATGAGAACGCTCACCATGGGCACTGTCACCATGAGCATTGTCATCATAGGCAATGTCACCGTGAGAACTATCACCATGCACACTGTCCACAAGGGCACTATCACATTGAGCTGTAACACCATGTGTACTGTCATCTTGGGCACAGTCACCATGGGCACACTCACCAAGTACACTATCACTATGCTCACTATTACTCTGTACACTGTCACCATGGGCACCGTAACCATGGGCACTATCACCGGGAGCATTATCAGCATCGGCACAACAGGCGTGATAAATGTCGCCATGGGTCATATCACCGTGAGCACGGTTGCCATGGGCACTGTCACGATGTGCAATGCCCCATTGGTACTCTCACCATGGGAACTGCCACCATGAGCACTGTCACCATGAGCACTGACACCACGAGCACTGCCACGGAAGGCACTGCAACCATGAGCACTGTCACCATTAAAACTGTTACTATGAGAAATGTAACCATGGGCAATTTCTCGAAGAGTACTCTCACCATGGGTATTTTCCCCTTGGGCACTCTCAACGTAAACATTATTACCATGAGCACTTTCATTGTGAGCACTGTCACCATGGGCACTGTCACAGTGCGGAGTGTCACCATGAGTCATGTCACCGTGAGAATTATCACCATAGGAAATGTCACTATGGGCAATGTCACCATGAGAAATGTCATTTTGAGCACTCTCACCATGGGTAAGGCCACCATGAGTAATGTCACCATTGGCAGTATCACAATGCGCAGTGTCACCATGGGCACTATCACCATGACAACTCTCAGCGTGAGCACTGTCACTGTGGGCACTGGCATCGTGAGCAATTCGACCATGGGCAATGTCAACATGGGCACTATCACTGTGAGCACTCTCAACATGAGTATGTCACCATGAGCCCTGTAAACATGGGCAATGTCACCGTGAGAAGTGTCACCATGGTCACTGCCACCACTGTCACTATCATTTTGAGCACTGTCACCAAGGGAACTGCAACCATGAGCACTGTCACCATTGCGAGTATCACCATGTGCACTGTAACCATGGGCATTATCACAATGAGGACTGTCAGCGTGGGCACTGTCACTGTTGGCAGGGGCACCGTGGGCACTTCCACAATGGGCATTGTCACCATGGGCACTATCACTGTGAGCACTGTCAATATGAGCATGTCACCATGGGCACTGTCAACATGGGTACTATCTCGAAGGGCAATGTCACCATGAGCATTGTCAGGATGGGCAATTTCACCATGAGCTCTGTCACCAAAGGCACTATCACCATGAGCAATGTCACTGTGGGCCGTGTCACCAAGGGCACTCTCACCATGGTTAATATTATCATTGGCACTTTCCCCGTGAGCACTGTCAACCTGGGCACTGTCATCATGGGCACTGTCACCGTGAGCACTATCTCCATGAGCACAGCCACTGTGAACACCATCACCATAATCACTGGCCTCATCGGTACAGTCACCATGAGCACTGTCACAATGAGCACTGTCAGCATGGGCACTTCCCCCATGAGCACTGTCACTATGAGAAATGCTACCATGGGTATTTTCGCCATGAGTACTGTCACCCTGTGTATTGTCACCATTTGCACTGTCACCATGAGGACTATTACCGTGAGCGCTATCACCATGAGATCTCTCACCATGGTCACTGTCACCATGGCACCTTGCACAATGGGGGCTGTCAACATGAGTGCTGTCACCATTGGCACTATCACCGTGAGCATTCTCACTGTGGTCAGTGTCACCATGGGCACTGTCACCATGAGCACTGTCACCATAGGCAATGTCACCATGGTCAGTGTCACCATGAGCACTGTCAACATGGGCACTCATACAGTGGGCACTGTCACTGTGAGAACTGTCACCATGGGTACTGCCACTATGAGCAGTGTCTCTATGAGTACTGTCAGCATGGGTTTTTACGGTGAGCACTGTCACCATGAGCCCTGTCACCATTTTTTATTGCCACCATGTGCACTACCACCATGGGCACTCTCAGCATGGGCACTATCACCGAGAACACTGTCACCATAAGTACTGTCTTCATGGGCACTGTCATCAAGGGAACAGCCAACATGTGAACTGTAACCATTGTCAGTATCACTGTTAGAAGTGTCACCATGGGAATTACCAACATAGGCACTGTCATCATGAGCACTTTCAGAATGGGAACTGTCACGATGGGCACTATTATCGTGAGGATTCTCACCATGGGAATTATCGCCATGGGCACTATCAGCTTTAGAACTGTCACCGTGGTCACAGTCACGATGGAATTTGTCACTGTGAGCACTGTCACGATAGGCAAAGTCACGGTTTGCACTGTCCCCTTGGGCCCTGTCACAGTGAGCACTATCACTTTGATGGTGGTGCCCATGGGCACTACCACCATGGAAACTACCAACTTGAGAATTATCACCATTGGTACTCTCAGGGTGGTCATGGTCAACAAGGGCACTATCACTATGCTCACTATGACCGTGAGCACTGTCACCATGGGCACCTTAATCATGGGCACTATCACCGTGAGCACTATCACCATCGGCAATATCAATGTGATCACTGTCACCATAGACAGTATCATGGTGAGCACATTTAACATGAGCATTGTAACTGTGAGCACTGCCACAGTGGGTAATGCAACCATGAGCCAAGTCACCGTGAGCAGTGTCAGCTTGGGTTGTCACCTTGTGCACTGTCAGCATGAGCACTGTCACCATTGGCACTATAACTCTTTTTCAGGGCCACCATGTGCATTAAAACCATGTTCACTGTCACCTTGGACACTATCACCATGAGCACTGTCACCATGAGTACTGTCATCATGGGCAATGGCACAGCCAACATCTGCAATCTTACTATGGTCACTATCACTGTGAGCACGGACACCAATGGAACTACCAACATGGGCACTGTCATCATGAGCACCTTCACCATACGAACTGTCACCATGGGCACTATGAACGTGAGAAAGGTCACCATGGGCACTGTCACCATGAGCATTGTCATCATAGGCAATGTCACCGTGAGAAATATCACCAGGCGCACTGTCCACAAGGGCACTATCACATTGAGCTGTATCACCATGTGTACTGTCATCTTGGGCACAGTCACCATGGGCACACTCACCAAGTACACTATCACTATGCTCACTAGTACTCTGAACACTGTCACCATGGACACCGTAACCATGGACACTATCACGGGGAGCATTATCAGCATCGGCACAACAGGCGTGATAACTGTCACCATGGGTCATATCACCATGAGCACGGTTGCCATGGGCACTGTCACGATGTGCAATGCCCCATTGGTACTCTCACCATGGGAACTGCCACCATGAGCACTGTCACCATGAGCACTGACACCACGAGCACTGCCACCGAGGGCACTGCAAACATGAGCACTGTCACCATGAGAACTGTTACTATGAGAAATGTAACCATGGGCAATTTCTCGATGAGTATTCTCACCATGGGTATTTTCACCTTGGGCACTCTCCAAGTACACAGTATTACCATGAGCACTTTTACTGTGAGCACTGTCACCATGGACACTGTCACAATGCGGAGTGTCAACATGAGCCATGTCACCATAGGAAATGTCACCGTGAGAAGTGTCACCATAGGCAATGTCACCATGGGCAATGTCAGCATGGGAAATGCCATTTTGAGCACTGTCACCATGCGTACTGCAACCATGAGTACTGTCACCATGAGTACTGTCACCATTGGCAGTATGACCATGTGCACTGTCACCATGGGCACTATCACCATGACAACTCTCAGCATGAGCACTGTCACTGTGGGCACTGGCATCGTGAGCAATTCCACCATGGGCAATATCACCATGGGCACTAGCACTGTGAGCACTCTCAACATGAGCACGTCACCATGAGCCCTGTCACCATGGGCAATGTCACCATGAGAAGTGTCACCATAGGCAATGTCATCGTGGGCACTGTTCACCATGGTCACTGCCACCACTGTCACTGTCATTTTGAGCACTGCCACCAAGGGTAATGCAACTATGAGCACTGTCACCGTTGCGAGTATCACCATGTGCACTGTCACCATGGGCACGATCACAATGAGAACCGTCAGCGTGGGCACTGTCACTGTTGGCAAGGGCACCGTGGGCACATCCACCATGGGCAATGTCACCATGGGCACTATCACTGTGAGCACCCTCAACATGAGCACGTCACCATGAGCCCTGTCACCATGGGCAATGTCACCATGAGAAGTGTCACCATAGGCAATGTCATCGTGGGCACTGTCACCATGGTCACTGCCACCACTGTCACTGTCATTTTGAGCACTGTCACCAAGGGTACTGCAACCATGAGCACTGTCACCATGAGCACTCTCACCATTGGGAGTATCACCATGTGCACTGTCACCATGGGCACTATCACAATGAGAACTGTAAGCGTGGACACTGTCACTGTTGGCAAGGGCACCGTGGGTACCTCCACCATGGGCAATGTCACCATGGGCACTATCACTGTGAGCACTCTCAACATGAGCACGTCACCATGGGAACTGTCAACATGGGTACTATCTCGAAGGGCAATGTCACCATGAGCATTGTCAGGATGGGCAATTTCACCATGAGCACTGTCACCAAAGGCTCTATCACCATGAGCAATGTCACTGTGGGCCGTGTCACCAGGGGCACTATCACCATGGTTAATGTTATCATTGGCACTTTCCCCATGAGCACTGTCACCCTAGGCACTGTCATCATGGGCACAGTCACCGTGAGCACTATCTCCATGAGCACAGCCACTGTGAACACCATCACCATAATCACTGGCCTCATCGGTACTGTCACCATGAGCACTGCCACAATGAGCACTGTCAGCATGGGCACTTCCCCCATGAGCACTGTCACTATGAGAACGGCTACCATGGGTATTTTCGCCATGAGTACTGTCACCCTGTGTATTGTCACCATTTGCACTGTCACCATGAGGACTATTACCGTGAGCGCTATCACCGTGAGATCTCTCACCATGGTCACTGTCACCATGGCCCCTTGCACAATGGGGGCTGTCAACATGAGTGCTGTCACCATTGGCACTATCACCGTGAGCATTCTCAATGTGGACAGATTCACCATGGGCACTGTCACCATGAGCACTGTCACCAGAGGCATTGTCACCGTGGTCAGTTTCACCATTAGCACTGTCAACATGGGCACTCATACAGTGGGCACTGTCACTGTGAGCACTGTCACCAAGGGTACTGCCACCATGAGCAGTGTCTTTGTGAGTACTCTCAGCATGGGCTTTTACTGTGAGCACTGTCACCATGAGCACTCTCACCATTTTTCAATGCCACCATGTGCACTACCACCATGTGCACTATCACCATGGGCACTATCACCGAGAACACTGTCACCATAAGTACTGTCTTCATGGGCACTGTCACCAAGGGCACGGCCAATATGTGAACTGTAACCATTGTCAGTATCACTGTGAGAAGTGTCACCATGGGAATTAACAACATAGGCACTGTCATCATGAGCACATTCAGAATGGGAACTGTCACCATGGGCACTATCACTGTGAGGACTCTCACCATGGGAATGAGCGCCATGGGCACTACCACCTTGAGAATTATCACCATGAGTACTGTCACCATGGGTATTGTCACTATGGGCACTATCAGCATTAGAACTGTTACCGTGGTCACTGTCACGATGGAATTTGTCACTGTGAGCACTGTCACGATAGGCAAAGTCACGGTGTGTACTGTCCCCTTGGGCCCTGTCACAGTGAGCACTATCACTTTGACGGTGGTGTCCATGGGCACTGCCACCATGGACACTACCAACTTGAGAATTATCAAAATTTGTACTCTCAGCGTGGTCATGGTCAACAAGTGCACTATCACTAGGATCACTATGACCGCGAGCACTGTCACCATGGGCAACTTAACCATGGGCACTATCACCATGAGCACTATCACCACCGGCACAATCTCTGTGATCACTATCACCTTGGACACTATCATGGTGAGCACAGTTAACATGAGCATTGTAACTGTGAGCACTGTCACAATGGGTAATGCAACCATGAGCCCTGTCACCGTGAGCACTGTCAGCATGGGTTGTCACCTTGTGCACTGTCAGCATGAGCACTGTCACCATGGGCACTATAACAATTTTTCAGTGCCACCATGTGCATTACAACCATATGCACTGTCACTTTGCACACTCTCACCATGAGCACTGTCACCATGAGTACTGTCATCGTGGGCAATGGCACAGCCACCATGTGCAATCTTACCATGGTCACTATCACTGTGAGCACTGTCACCAATGGAACTACCAACATGGGCACTGTCATCATGAGCACATTCACCATACGAACTCTCACCATGGGCTCTATGAACGTGAGAACGGTCACCATGGGCACTGTCACCATGAGCATTGTCATCATCGGCAATGTCACCATGAGAACTATTAACATGCGCAATGTCTACATGGGCACTATCACATTGAGCTGTATCACCATGTGTACTGTCATCTTGGGCACAGTCACCATGGGCACACTCACCAAGTACACTATCATTATGCTCACTATTGCTCTGAACACTGTCACCATGGGCACCGTAACCATGGGCACTATCACCGGGAGCATTATCAGCATCGGCACAACAGGCGTGATAACTGTCACCATGGGTCATATCACGGTGAGCATGGTTGCCATGGGCACTGTCACGATGTGCAATGCCCCATTGGTACTCTCACCATGGGAACTGCCACCATGAGCAGTGTCACCATGAGCACTGACACCAAGAGACCTGCCACCAAGGGCTCTACAACCATGAGCACTGTCACCATGAGAACTGTTACTATGAGAAATGTAACCATGGGCAATTTTTCGATGAGTACTCTCACCATGGGTATTTTCACCATGGGCACTCTCAACGTAAACAGTATTACCATGAGCACTTTCTCTGTGAGCACTGTCACGATGGGCACTGTCACAATGCGGAGTGTCACCATGAGCCATGTCACCATGGGAAATGTCACCGTGAGAAGTGTCACCATAGGCAATGTCACCATGGGCAATGTCACCATGGGAAATGCCATTTTGAGGACTGTCACCATGGGTACTGCCACCATGAGTACTGACACAATGAGTATTCTCACCATTGGCAGTAGCACCATGGGCAATGTCACCATGGGCACTATCACCATGACAACTCTCAGCATGAACACTGTCACTGTGGGCACTGGCATCGTGAGCAATTCCACCATGGGCAATGTCACCATGGGCACTATCACTGTGAGCACTCTCAACATGAGCACGTCACCATGAGCCCTGTCACCATGGGCAATGTCACCGTGAGAAGTGTCACCATAGGCAATGTCATCGTGGGCACTGTCACCATGATCACTGCCACCACTGTCACTGTCATTTTGAGCACTGTCACCAAGGGTACTGCAACCATGAGCACTGTCACCATGAGCACTGTCACCATTGCGAGTATCACCATGTGCACTGTCACCATGGGCACTATCACAATGAGAACTGTCAGTGTGGGCACTGTCACTGTTGGCAAGGGCACCGAGGGCACTTCCACCATGGGCAATGTCAACATGGGCACTATCACTGTGAGCACTGTCAACATGAGCACGTCACCATGGGCACTGTCAACATGGGTACTATCTCGATGGGCAATGTCACCATGAGCATTGTCAGGATGGGCAATTTCACCATGAGCACTGTCACCAAAGGCACTATCACCATGAGCAATGTCACTGTGGGCCGTGTCACCAGGGGCACTATCACCACGGTTAATGTTATCATTGGCACTTTCCCCGTGAGCTATGTCAACCTGGGCACTGTCATCATGGGCACGGTCACCGTGAGCACTATCTCCATGAGCACAGCCACTGTGAACACCATCACCATAATCACTGGCCTCATCGGTACTGTCACCAGGAGCACTGCCACAATGAGCACTGTCAGCATGGGCACTTCCCCCATGAGCACTGTCACTATGAGAACTGCTACCATGGGTATTTTCGCCATGAGTACTGTCACCCTGTGTATTGTCACCATTTGCACTGTCACCATGAGGACTATTACCATGAGCGCTATCACCGTGAGATCTCTCACCATGGTCACTGCCACCATGGCACCTTGCACATTGGGGGCTGTCAACATGAGTGCTGTCACCATTGGCACTATCACCGTGAGCATTCTCACTGTGGTCAGTGTCACCATGGGCACTGTCACCATGAGCACTGTCACCGTGGTCAGTGTCACCATGAGCACTGTCAACATGGGCACTCATACAGTGGGCACTGTCACTATGAGCACTATCACCATGGGTACTGCAACCATGAGCAGTGTCTCTGTGAGTACTGTCAGCATGGGTTTTTCCCGTGAGCACTGTCACCATGAGCCCTGTCACCATTTTTCATTGCCACCATGTGCACTACCACCATGTGCACTCTCACCATGGGCACTATAACCGAGTACACTGTCACTATAAGTACTGTCTTCATGGGCACTGTCACCAAGGGCAAGGCCAACATGTGAACTGTAACCATTGTCAGTATCACTGTGAGAAGTGTCACCATGGGAATTAACAACATAGGCACTGTCATCATGAGCACTTTCAGAATGGGAACTGTCACCATGGTCACTATCACCATGAGGACTCTCACCATGGGAATGAGCGCCAGGGGCACTACCACCTTGAGAATTTTCCCCATGACTACTGTCACCATGGGTATTGTCACTATGGGCACTATCAGCATTAGAACTGTTACCGTGGTCACTGTCACGATGGAATTTGTCACTGTGAGCACTGTCACGATAGGCAAAGTCACGGTGTGCACTGTCCCCTTGGGCCCTGTCACAGTGAGCACTATCACTTTGACGGTGGTTTCCATGGGCACTGCCACCATGGACACTACCAACTTGAGAATTATCAAAATTTGTACTCTCAGCGTGGTCATGGTCAACAAGTGCACTATTACTAGGATCACTATGACGGCGAGCACTGTCACCATGGGCAACTTAACCATGGGCACTATCACCGTGAGCAGTATCACCATCGGCACAATCACTGTGATCACTATCACCATGGACACGATCATGGTGAGCACAGTTAACATGAGCATTGTAACTGTGAGCACTGTCACAATGGGTAATGCAACCATGAGCCCAGTCACCGTGAGCACTGTCAGCATGGGTTGTCACCTTGTGCACTGTCAGCATGAGCACTGTCACCATGGGCAGTATAACAATTTTTCAGTGCCACCATGTGCATTACAACCATGTGCACTGTCACCTTGCACACTCTCACCATGAGCACTGTCACCATGAGTACTGTCATCATGGGCAATGGCACAGCCACAATCTGCAATCTTACCATGGTCACTATCACTGTGAGCACTGTCACCAATGGAACTACCAACATGGGCACTGTCATCATGAGCACTTTCACCATACGAACTGTCACCATGGGCACTATGAACGTGAGAACGGTCACCATGGGCACTGTCACCATGAGCATTGTCATCATCGGCAATGTCACCGTGAGAACTATCACCATGCGCAATGTCTACATGGGCACTATCACATTGAGCTGTATCACCATGTGTACTGTCATCTTCGGCACAGTCACCATGGGCACACTCACCAAGTACACTATCACTATGCTCACTATTACTCTGAACACTGTCAACATGGGCACCGTAACCATGGGCACTATCACCGGGAGCATTATCAGCATCGGCACAACAGGCGTGATAACTGTCACCATGGGTCATATCACCGTGAGCATGGTTGCCATGGGCACTGTCACGATGTGCAATGCCCCATTGGTACTCTCACCATGGGAACTGCCACCATGAGCACTGTCACCATGAGCACTGACACCACGAGCACTGCCACCGAGGGCACTGCAACCATGAGCACTGTCACCATGAGAACTGTTACTATGAGAAATGTAACCATGGGCAATTTCTCAATGAGTACTCTCACCATGGTTATTTTCACCTTGGGCAATCTCAACGTAAACAGTATTACCATGAGCACTTTCACTGTGAGCACTGTCACCATGGGCACTGTCACAATGCGGAGTGTCACCATGAGCCATGTCACCATGGGAAATGTCACCGTGAGAAGTGTCACCATAGGCAATGTCACCAAGGGCAATATCACCATGGGACATGCCATTTTGAGCACTGTCACCATGGGTACTGCCACCATGAGTACTGTCACCATTGCCAGTATCACCATGGGCACTGTCACCATGGGCACTATCACCATGACAACTCTCAACGTGAGCACTGTCACTGTGGGCACTGGCATCGTGAGCAATTCCACCATGGTTAATGTCACCATGGGCACTATCACTGTGAGCAGTCTCAACATAAGCATGTCACCATGAGCCCTGTCACCATGGGCAATGTCACCATGAGAAGTGTCACCATAGGCAATGTCATCGTGGGCACTGTCACCATGGTCACTGCCACCACTGTCACTGTCATTTTGAGCACTGTCACCAAGGGTACTGCAACCATGAGCACTGTCACCATTGCGAGTATCACCATGTGCACTGTCACCATGGGCACTATCACAATGAGAACTGTCAGCGTGGGCACTGTCACGGTTGGCTAGGGCACCGTGGGCACTTCCACCATGGGCAATGTCACCATGGGCACTATCACTGTGAGCACTGTCAACATGAGCACGTCACCATGGGCACTGTCAACATGGGTACTATCTCGAAGGGCAATGTCACCATGAGCATTGTCAGGATGGGCAATTTCACCATGAGCACTGTCACCAAAGGCACTATCACCATGAGCAATGTCAATGTGGGCCGTGTCACCAGGGGCACTATCACCATGGTTAATGTTATCATTGGCACTTTCCCCGTGAGCACTGTCACCCTGGGCACTGTCATCATGGGCACGGTCACGGTGAGCACTATCTCCATGAGCACAGCCACTGTGAACACCATCACCATAATCACTGGCCTCATCGGTACTGTCACCATGAGCACTGCCACAATGAGCACTGTCAGCATGGGCACTTCCCCCTTGAGCACTGTCACTATGAGAAGTGCTACCATGGGTATTTTCGCCATGAGTACTGTCACCCTGTGTATTGTCACCATTTGCACTGTCACCATGAGGACTATTACCGTGAGCGCTATCACCGTGAGATCTCTCACCATGGTCACTGTCACCATGGCACCTTGCACAATGGGGGCTGTCAACATGAGTGCTGTCACCATTGGCACTATCACCGTGAGCATTCTCACTGTGGTCAGTGTCACCATGGGCACTGTCACCATGAGCACTGTCACCATAGGCAATGTCACCGTGGTCAGTGTCACCATGAGCACTGTCAACATGGGCACTCCTACAGTGGGCACTGTCACTGTGAGAAGTGTCACCATGGGTACTGCCACCATGAGCAGTGTCTCTGTGAGTACTGTCAGCATGGGTTTTTACCGTGAGCACTGTCACCATGAGCACTGTCACCATTTTTCATTGCCACCATGTGCACTACCACCATGTGCACTCTCACCATGGGCACTATCACCGAGAACACTGTCACCATAAGTACTGTCTTCATGGGCACTGTCACCAAGGGCACGGCCAACATGTGACCTGTAACCATTGTCAGTATCACTGTGAGAAGTGTCACCATGGGAATTACCAACATAGTTACTGTCATCATGAGCACATTCAGAATGGGAACTGTCACCATGGGCACTATCACCGTGAGGACTCTCACCATGGGAATGATCGCCATGGGCACTAACACCTTGAGAATTATTGCCATGAGTACTGTCACCATGGGTATTGTCACTATGGGCACTATCAGCATTAGAACTGTTACCGTGGTCACTGTCACGATGGAATTTGTCACTGTGAGCACTGTCACTATAGGCAAAGTCACGGTTTGCACTGTCCCCTTGGGCCCTATCACAGTGAGCACTATCACTTTGACGGTGGTGTCCATGGGCACTGCCACCATGGACACTACCAACTTGAGAATTATCACTATTTGTACTCTCAGCGTGGTCATGGTCAACAAGTGCACTATCACTATGCTCACTATGACCGCGAGCACTGTCACCATGGGCAACTTAACCATGGGCACTATCACCATGAGCACTATCACCATCGGCACTATCACAGTGATCACTATCACCGTGGACACTATCATGGTGAGCACAGTTAACATGAGCATTGTAACTGTGAGCACTGTCACAATGGGTAATGCAACCATGAGCCCAGTCACCGTGAGCACTGTCAGCATGGGTTGTCACCTTGTGCACTGTCAGCATGAGCACTGTCACCATGGGCACTATAACTATTTTTCAGTGCCACCATGTGCATTACAACCATATGCACTGTCACCTTGTACACTCTCACCATGAGCACTGTCACCATGAGTACTGTCATCATGGGCAATGGCACAGCCACCATCTGCAATCTTACCATGGTCACTATCACTGTGAGCACTGTCACCAGTGGAACTACCAACATGGGCACTATCATCATGAGCACTTTCATCATACGAACTGTCACCATGGGCACTATGAACATGAGAACGCTCACCATGGGCACTGTCACCATGAGCATTGTCATCATAGGCAATGTCACCGTGAGAACTATCACCATGCACACTGTCCACAAGGGCACTATCACATTGAGCTGTAACACCATGTGTACTGTCATCTTGGGCACAGTCACCATGGGCACACTCACCAAGTACACTATCACTATGCTCACTATTACTCTGTACACTGTCACCATGGGCACCGTAACCATGGGCACTATCACCGGGAGCATTATCAGCATCGGCACAACAGGCGTGATAAATGTCGCCATGGGTCATATCACCGTGAGCACGGTTGCCATGGGCACTGTCACGATGTGCAATGCCCCATTGGTACTCTCACCATGGGAACTGCCACCATGAGCACTGTCACCATGAGCACTGACACCACGAGCACTGCCACGGAAGGCACTGCAACCATGAGCACTGTCACCATTAAAACTGTTACTATGAGAAATGTAACCATGGGCAATTTCTCGAAGAGTACTCTCACCATGGGTATTTTCCCCTTGGGCACTCTCAACGTAAACATTATTACCATGAGCACTTTCATTGTGAGCACTGTCACCATGGGCACTGTCACAGTGCGGAGTGTCACCATGAGTCATGTCACCGTGAGAATTATCACCATAGGAAATGTCACTATGGGCAATGTCACCATGAGAAATGTCATTTTGAGCACTCTCACCATGGGTAAGGCCACCATGAGTAATGTCACCATTGGCAGTATCACAATGCGCAGTGTCACCATGGGCACTATCACCATGACAACTCTCAGCGTGAGCACTGTCACTGTGGGCACTGGCATCGTGAGCAATTCGACCATGGGCAATGTCAACATGGGCACTATCACTGTGAGCACTCTCAACATGAGTATGTCACCATGAGCCCTGTAAACATGGGCAATGTCACCGTGAGAAGTGTCACCATGGTCACTGCCACCACTGTCACTATCATTTTGAGCACTGTCACCAAGGGAACTGCAACCATGAGCACTGTCACCATTGCGAGTATCACCATGTGCACTGTAACCATGGGCATTATCACAATGAGGACTGTCAGCGTGGGCACTGTCACTGTTGGCAGGGGCACCGTGGGCACTTCCACCATGGGCATTGTCACCATGGGCACTATCACTGTGAGCACTGTCAATATGAGCATGTCACCATGGGCACTGTCAACATGGGTACTATCTCGAAGGGCAATGTCACCATGAGCATTGTCAGGATGGGCAATTTCACCATGAGCTCTGTCACCAAAGGCACTATCACCATGAGCAATGTCACTGTGGGCCGTGTCACCAAGGGCACTCTCACCATGGTTAATATTATCATTGGCACTTTCCCCGTGAGCACTGTCAACCTGGGCACTGTCATCATGGGCACTGTCACCGTGAGCACTATCTCCATGAGCACAGCCACTGTGAACACCATCACCATAATCACTGGCCTCATCGGTACAGTCACCATGAGCACTGTCACAATGAGCACTGTCAGCATGGGCACTTCCCCCATGAGCACTGTCACTATGAGAAATGCTACCATGGGTATTTTCGCCATGAGTACTGTCACCCTGTGTATTGTCACCATTTGCACTGTCACCATGAGGACTATTACCGTGAGCGCTATCACCATGAGATCTCTCACCATGGTCACTGTCACCATGGCACCTTGCACAATGGGGGCTGTCAACATGAGTGCTGTCACCATTGGCACTATCACCGTGAGCATTCTCACTGTGGTCAGTGTCACCATGGGCACTGTCACCATGAGCACTGTCACCATAGGCAATGTCACCGTGGTCAGTGTCACCATGAGCACTGTCAACATGGGCACTCATACAGTGGGCACTGTCACTGTGAGAACTGTCACCATGGGTACTGCCACTATGAGCAGTGTCTCTATGAGTACTGTCAGCATGGGTTTTTACGGTGAGCACTGTCACCATGAGCCCTGTCACCATTTTTCATTGCCACCATGTGCACTACCACCATGGGCACTCTCAGCATGGGCACTATCACCGAGAACACTGTCACCATAAGTACTGTCTTCATGGGCACTGTCATCAAGGGAACGGCCAACATGTGAACTGTAACCATTGTCAGTATCACTGTTAGAAGTGTCACCATGGGAATTACCAACATAGGCACTGTCATCATGAGCACTTTCAGAATGGGAACTGTCACGATGGGCACTATTATCGTGAGGATTCTCACCATGGGACTTATCGCCATGGGCACTATCAGCTTTAGAACTGTCACCGTGGTCACAGTCACGATGGAATTTGTCACTGTGAGCACTGTCACGATAGGCAAAGTCACGGTTTGCACTGTCCCCTTGGGCCCTGTCACAGTGAGCACTATCACTTTGATGGTGGTGCCCATGGGCACTACCACCATGGAAACTACCAACTTGAGAATTATCACCATTGGTACTCTCAGGGTGGTCATGGTCAACAAGGGCACTATCACTATGCTCACTATGACCGTGAGCACTGTCACCATGGGCACCTTAATCATGGGCACTATCACCGTGAGCACTATCACCATCGGCAATATCAATGTGATCACTGTCACCATAGACAGTATCATGGTGAGCACATTTAACATGAGCATTGTAACTGTGAGCACTGCCACAGTGGGTAATGCAACCATGAGCCAAGTCACCGTGAGCAGTGTCAGCTTGGGTTGTCACCTTGTGCACTGTCAGCATGAGCACTGTCACCATTGGCACTATAACTCTTTTTCAGGGCCACCATGTGCATTAAAACCATGTTCACTGTCACCTTGGACACTATCACCATGAGCACTGTCACCATGAGTACTGTCATCATGGGCAATGGCACAGCCAACATCTGCAATCTTACTATGGTCACTATCACTGTGAGCACGGACACCAATGGAACTACCAACATGGGCACTGTCATCATGAGCACCTTCACCATACGAACTGTCACCATGGGCACTATGAACGTGAGAAAGGTCACCATGGGCACTGTCACCATGAGCATTGTCATCATAGGCAATGTCACCGTGAGAAATATCACCAGGCGCACTGTCCACAAGGGCACTATCACATTGAGCTGTATCACCATGTGTACTGTCATCTTGGGCAGAGTCACCATGGGCACACTCACCAAGTACACTATCACTATGCTCACTAGTACTCTGAACACTGTCACCATGGACACCGTAACCATGGACACTATCACGGGGAGCATTATCAGCATCGGCACAACAGGCGTGATAACTGTCACCATGGGTCATATCACCGTGAGCACGGTTGCCATGGGCACTGTCACGATGTGCAATGCCCCATTGGTACTCTCACCATGGGAACTGCCACCATGAGCACTGTCACCATGAGCACTGACACCACGAGCACTGCCACCGAGGGCACTGCAAACATGAGCACTGTCACCATGAGAACTGTTACTATGAGAAATGTAACCATGGGCAATTTCTCGATGAGTATTCTCACCATGGGTATTTTCACCTTGGGCACTCTCCAAGTACACAGTATTACCATGAGCACTTTTACTGTGAGCACTGTCACCATGGACACTGTCACAATGCGGAGTGTCAACATGAGCCATGTCACCATAGGAAATGTCACCGTGAGAAGTGTCACCATAGGCAATGTCACCATGGGCAATGTCAGCATGGGAAATGCCATTTTGAGCACTGTCACCATGCGTACTGCAACCATGAGTACTGTCACCATGAGTACTGTCACCATTGGCAGTATGACCATGTGCACTGTCACCATGGGCACTATCACCATGACAACTCTCAGCATGAGCACTGTCACTGTGGGCACTGGCATCGTGAGCAATTCCACCATGGGCAATATCACCATGGGCACTAGCACTGTGAGCACTCTCAACATGAGCACGTCACCATGAGCCCTGTCACCATGGGCAATGTCACCATGAGAAGTGTCACCATAGGCAATGTCATCGTGGGCACTGTTCACCATGGTCACTGCCACCACTGTCACTGTCATTTTGAGCACTGCCACCAAGGGTACTGCAACTATGAGCACTGTCACCGTTGCGAGTATCACCATGTGCACTGTCATCATGGGCACGATCACAATGAGAACCGTCAGCGTGGGCACTGTCACTGTTGGCAAGGTCACCGTGGGCACATCCACCATGGGCAATGTCACCATGGGCACTATCACTGTGAGCACTCTCAACATGAGCACGTCACCATGAGCCCTGTCACCATGGGCAATGTCACCATGAGAAGTGTCACCATAGGCAATGTCATCGTGGGCACTGTCACCATGGTCACTGCCACCACTGTCACTGTCATTTTGAGCACTGTCACCAAGGGTACTGCAACCATGAGCACTGTCACCATGAGCACTCTCACCATTGCGAGTATCACCATGTGCATTGTCACCATGGGCACTATCACAATGAGAACTGTCAGCGTGGACACTGTCACTGTTGGCAAGGGCACCGTGGGTACCTCCACCATGGGCAATGTCACCATGGGCACTATCACTGTGAGCACTCTCAACATGAGCACGTCACCATGGGAACTGTCAACATGGGTACTATCTCGAAGGGCAATGTCACCATGAGCATTGTCAGGATGGGCAATTTCACCATGAGCACTGTCACCAAAGGCTCTATCACCATGAGCAATGTCACTGTGGGCCGTGTCACCAGGGGCACTATCACCATGGTTAATGTTATCATTGGCACTTTCCCCATGAGCACTGTCACCCTGGGCACTGTCATCATGGGCACAGTCACCGTGAGCACTATCTCCATGAGCACAGCCACTGTGAACACCATCACCATAATCACTGGCCTCATCGGTACTGTCACCATGAGCACTGCCACAATGAGCACTGTCAGCATGGGCACTTCCCCCATGAGCACTGTCACTATGAGAACGGCTACCATGGGTATTTTCGCCATGAGTACTGTCACCCTGTGTATTGTCACCATTTGCACTGTCACCATGAGGACTATTACCGTGAGCGCTATCACCGTGAGATCTCTCACCATGGTCACTGTCACCATGGCCCCTTGCACAATGGGGGCTGTCAACATGAGTGCTGTCACCATTGGCACTATCACCGTGAGCATTCTCAATGTGGACAGATTCACCATGGGCACTGTCACCATGAGCACTGTCACCAGAGGCATTGTCACCGTGGTCAGTTTCACCATTAGCACTGTCAACATGGGCACTCATACAGTGGGCACTGTCACTGTGAGCACTGTCACCAAGGGTACTGCCACCATGAGCAGTGTCTTTGTGAGTACTCTCAGCATGGGCTTTTACTGTGAGCACTGTCACCATGAGCACTCTCACCATTTTTCAATGCCACCATGTGCACTACCACCATGTGCACTATCACCATGGGCACTATCACCGAGAACACTGTCACCATAAGTACTGTCTTCATGGGCACTGTCACCAAGGGCACGGCCAATATGTGAACTGTAACCATTGTCAGTATCACTGTGAGAAGTGTCACCATGGGAATTAACAACATAGGCACTGTCATCATGAGCACATTCAGAATGGGAACTGTCACCATGGGCACTATCACTGTGAGGACTCTCACCATGGGAATGAGCGCCATGGGCACTACCACCTTGAGAATTATCACCATGAGTACTGTCACCATGGGTATTGTCACTATGGGCACTATCAGCATTAGAACTGTTACCGTGGTCACTGTCACGATGGAATTTGTCACTGTGAGCACTGTCACGATAGGCAAAGTCACGGTGTGTACTGTCCCCTTGGGCCCTGTCACAGTGAGCACTATCACTTTGACGGTGGTGTCCATGGGCACTGCCACCATGGACACTACCAACTTGAGAATTATCAAAATTTGTACTCTCAGCGTGGTCATGGTCAACAAGTGCACTATCACTAGGATCACTATGACCGCGAGCACTGTCACCATGGGCAACTTAACCATGGGCACTATCACCATGAGCACTATCACCACCGGCACAATCTCTGTGATCACTATCACCTTGGACACTATCATGGTGAGCACAGTTAACATGAGCATTGTAACTGTGAGCACTGTCACAATGGGTAATGCAACCATGAGCCCTGTCACCGTGAGCACTGTCAGCATGGGTTGTCACCTTGTGCACTGTCAGCATGAGCACTGTCACCATGGGCACTATAACAATTTTTCAGTGCCACCATGTGCATTACAACCATATGCACTGTCACTTTGCACACTCTCACCATGAGCACTGTCACCATGAGTACTGTCATCGTGGGCAATGGCACAGCCACCATGTGCAATCTTACCATGGTCACTATCACTGTGAGCACTGTCACCAATGGAACTACCAACATGGGCACTGTCATCATGAGCACATTCACCATACGAACTCTCACCATGGGCTCTATGAATGTGAGAACGGTCACCATGGGCACTGTCACCATGAGCATTGTCATCATCGGCAATGTCACCATGAGAACTATTAACATGCGCAATGTCTACATGGGCACTATCACATTGAGCTGTATCATCATGTGTACTGTCATCTTGGGCACAGTCACCATGGGCACACTCACCAAGTACACTATCACTATGCTCACTATTGCTCTGAACACTGTCACCATGGGCACCGTAACCATGGGCACTATCACCGGGAGCATTATCAGCATCGGCACAACAGGCGTGATAACTGTCACCATGGGTCATATCACGGTGAGCATGGTTGCCATGGGCACTGTCACGATGTGCAATGCCCCATTGGTACTCTCACCATGGGAACTGCCACCATGAGCAGTGTCACCATGAGCACTGACACCAAGAGACCTGCCACCAAGGGCTCTACAACCATGAGCACTGTCACCATGAGAACTGTTACTATGAGAAATGTAACCATGGGCAATTTTTCGATGAGTACTCTCACCATGGGTATTTTCACCATGGGCACTCTCAACGTAAACAGTATTACCATGAGCACTTTCTCTGTGAGCACTGTCACGATGGGCACTGTCACAATGCGGAGTGTCACCATGAGCCATGTCACCATGGGAAATGTCACCGTGAGAAGTGTCACCATAGGCAATGTCACCATGGGCAATGTCACCATGGGAAATGCCATTTTGAGGACTGTCACCATGGGTACTGCCACCATGAGTACTGACACAATGAGTATTCTCACCATTGGCAGTAGCACCATGGGCAATGTCACCATGGGCACTATCACCATGACAACTCTCAGCATGAACACTGTCACTGTGGGCACTGGCATCGTGAGCAATTCCACCATGGGCAATGTCACCATGGGCACTATCACTGTGAGCACTCTCAACATGAGCACGTCACCATGGGCACTGTCAACATGGGTACTATCTCGAAGGGCAATGTCACCATGAGCATTGTCAGGATGGGCAATTTCACCATGAGCACTGTCACCAAAGGCACTATCACCATGAGCAATGTCAATGTGGGCCGTGTCACCAGGGGCACTATCACCATGGTTAATATTATCATTGGCACTTTCCCCGTGAGCACTGTCACCCTGGGCACTGTCATCATGGGCACGGTCACGGTGAGCACTATCTCCATGAGCACAGCCACTGTGAACACCATCACCATAATCACTGGCCTCATCGGTACTGTCACCATGAGCACTGCCACAATGAGCACTGTCAGCATGGGCACTTCCCCCATGAGCACTGTCCCTATGAGAAGTGCTACCATGGGTATTTTCGCCATGAGTACTGTCACCCTGTGTATTGTCACCATTTGCACTGTCACCATGAGGACTATTACCGTGAGCGCTATCACCGTGAGATCTCTCACCATGGTCACTGTCACCATGGCACCTTGCACAATGGGGGCTGTCAACATGAGTGCTGTCACCATTGGCACTATCACCGTGAGCATTCTCACTGTGGTCAGTGTCACCATGGGCACTGTCACCATGAGCACTGTCACCATAGGCAATGTCACCGTGGTCAGTGTCACCATGAGCACTGTCAACATGGGCACTCCTACAGTGGGCACTGTCACTGTGAGAAGTGTCACCATGGGTACTGCCACCATGAGCAGTGTCTCTGTGAGTACTGTCAGCATGGGTTTTTACCGTGAGCACTGTCACCATGAGCACTGTCACCATTTTTCATTGCCACCATGTGCACTACCACCATGTGCACTCTCACCATGGGCACTATCACCGAGAACACTGTCACCATAAGTACTGTCTTCATGGGCACTGTCACCAAGGGCACGGCCAACATGTGACCTGTAACCATTGTCAGTATCACTGTGAGAAGTGTCACCATGGGAATTACCAACATAGGTACTGTCATCATGAGCACATTCAGAATGGGAACTGTCACCATGGGCACTATCACCGTGAGGACTCTCACCATGGGAATGATCGCCATGGGCACTAACACCTTGAGAATTATTGCCATGAGTACTGTCACCATGGGTATTGTCACTATGGGCACTATCAGCATTAGAACTGTTACCGTGGTCACTGTCACGATGGAATTTGTCACTGTGAGCACTGTCACTATAGGCAAAGTCACGGTTTGCACTGTCCCCTTGGGCCCTATCACAGTGAGCACTATCACTTTGACGGTGGTGTCCATGGGCACTGCCACCATGGACACTACCAACTTGAGAATTATCACTATTTGTACTCTCAGCGTGGTCATGGTCAACAAGTGCACTATCACTATGCTCACTATGACCGCGAGCACTGTCACCATGGGCAACTTAACCATGGGCACTATCACCATGAGCACTATCACCATCGGCACTATCACAGTGATCACTATCACCGTGGACACTATCATGGTGAGCACAGTTAACATGAGCATTGTAACTGTGAGCACTGTCACAATGGGTAATGCAACCATGAGCCCAGTCACCGTGAGCACTGTCAGCATGGGTTGTCACCTTGTGCACTGTCAGCATGAGCACTGTCACCATGGGCACTATAACTATTTTTCAGTGCCACCATGTGCATTACAACCATATGCACTGTCACCTTGTACACTCTCACCATGAGCACTGTCACCATGAGTACTGTCATCATGGGCAATGGCACAGCCACCATCTGCAATCTTACCATGGTCACTATCACTGTGAGCACTGTCACCAGTGGAACTACCAACATGGGCACTATCATCATGAGCACTTTCATCATACGAACTGTCACCATGGGCACTATGAACATGAGAACGCTCACCATGGGCACTGTCACCATGAGCATTGTCATCATAGGCAATGTCACCGTGAGAACTATCACCATGCACACTGTCCACAAGGGCACTATCACATTGAGCTGTAACACCATGTGTACTGTCATCTTGGGCACAGTCACCATGGGCACACTCACCAAGTACACTATCACTATGCTCACTATTACTCTGTACACTGTCACCATGGGCACCGTAACCATGGGCACTATCACCGGGAGCATTATCAGCATCGGCACAACAGGCGTGATAAATGTCGCCATGGGTCATATCACCGTGAGCACGGTTGCCATGGGCACTGTCACGATGTGCAATGCCCCATTGGTACTCTCACCATGGGAACTGCCACCATGAGCACTGTCACCATGAGCACTGACACCACGAGCACTGCCACGGAAGGCACTGCAACCATGAGCACTGTCACCATTAAAACTGTTACTATGAGAAATGTAACCATGGGCAATTTCTCGAAGAGTACTCTCACCATGGGTATTTTCCCCTTGGGCACTCTCAACGTAAACATTATTACCATGAGCACTTTCATTGTGAGCACTGTCACCATGGGCACTGTCACAGTGCGGAGTGTCACCATGAGTCATGTCACCGTGAGAATTATCACCATAGGAAATGTCACTATGGGCAATGTCACCATGAGAAATGTCATTTTGAGCACTCTCACCATGGGTAAGGCCACCATGAGTAATGTCACCATTGGCAGTATCACAATGCGCAGTGTCACCATGGGCACTATCACCATGACAACTCTCAGCGTGAGCACTGTCACTGTGGGCACTGGCATCGTGAGCAATTCGACCATGGGCAATGTCAACATGGGCACTATCACTGTGAGCACTCTCAACATGAGTATGTCACCATGAGCCCTGTAAACATGGGCAATGTCACCGTGAGAAGTGTCACCATGGTCACTGCCACCACTGTCACTATCATTTTGAGCACTGTCACCAAGGGAACTGCAACCATGAGCACTGTCACCATTGCGAGTATCACCATGTGCACTGTAACCATGGGCATTATCACAATGAGGACTGTCAGCGTGGGCACTGTCACTGTTGGCAGGGGCACCGTGGGCACTTCCACCATGGGCATTGTCACCATGGGCACTATCACTGTGAGCACTGTCAATATGAGCATGTCACCATGGGCACTGTCAACATGGGTACTATCTCGAAGGGCAATGTCACCATGAGCATTGTCAGGATGGGCAATTTCACCATGAGCTCTGTCACCAAAGGCACTATCACCATGAGCAATGTCACTGTGGGCCGTGTCACCAAGGGCACTCTCACCATGGTTAATATTATCATTGGCACTTTCCCCGTGAGCACTGTCAACCTGGGCACTGTCATCATGGGCACTGTCACCGTGAGCACTATCTCCATGAGCACAGCCACTGTGAACACCATCACCATAATCACTGGCCTCATCGGTACAGTCACCATGAGCACTGTCACAATGAGCACTGTCAGCATGGGCACTTCCCCCATGAGCACTGTCACTATGAGAAATGCTACCATGGGTATTTTCGCCATGAGTACTGTCACCCTGTGTATTGTCACCATTTGCACTGTCACCATGAGGACTATTACCGTGAGCGCTATCACCATGAGATCTCTCACCATGGTCACTGTCACCATGGCACCTTGCACAATGGGGGCTGTCAACATGAGTGCTGTCACCATTGGCACTATCACCGTGAGCATTCTCACTGTGGTCAGTGTCACCATGGGCACTGTCACCATGAGCACTGTCACCATAGGCAATGTCACCGTGGTCAGTGTCACCATGAGCACTGTCAACATGGGCACTCATACAGTGGGCACTGTCACTGTGAGAACTGTCACCATGGGTACTGCCACTATGAGCAGTGTCTCTATGAGTACTGTCAGCATGGGTTTTTACGGTGAGCACTGTCACCATGAGCCCTGTCACCATTTTTCATTGCCACCATGTGCACTACCACCATGGGCACTCTCAGCATGGGCACTATCACCGAGAACACTGTCACCATAAGTACTGTCTTCATGGGCACTGTCATCAAGGGAACGGCCAACATGTGAACTGTAACCATTGTCAGTATCACTGTTAGAAGTGTCACCATGGGAATTACCAACATAGGCACTGTCATCATGAGCACTTTCAGAATGGGAACTGTCACGATGGGCACTATTATCGTGAGGATTCTCACCATGGGACTTATCGCCATGGGCACTATCAGCTTTAGAACTGTCACCGTGGTCACAGTCACGATGGAATTTGTCACTGTGAGCACTGTCACGATAGGCAAAGTCACGGTTTGCACTGTCCCCTTGGGCCCTGTCACAGTGAGCACTATCACTTTGATGGTGGTGCCCATGGGCACTACCACCATGGAAACTACCAACTTGAGAATTATCACCATTGGTACTCTCAGGGTGGTCATGGTCAACAAGGGCACTATCACTATGCTCACTATGACCGTGAGCACTGTCACCATGGGCACCTTAATCATGGGCACTATCACCGTGAGCACTATCACCATCGGCAATATCAATGTGATCACTGTCACCATAGACAGTATCATGGTGAGCACATTTAACATGAGCATTGTAACTGTGAGCACTGCCACAGTGGGTAATGCAACCATGAGCCAAGTCACCGTGAGCAGTGTCAGCTTGGGTTGTCACCTTGTGCACTGTCAGCATGAGCACTGTCACCATTGGCACTATAACTCTTTTTCAGGGCCACCATGTGCATTAAAACCATGTTCACTGTCACCTTGGACACTATCACCATGAGCACTGTCACCATGAGTACTGTCATCATGGGCAATGGCACAGCCAACATCTGCAATCTTACTATGGTCACTATCACTGTGAGCACGGACACCAATGGAACTACCAACATGGGCACTGTCATCATGAGCACCTTCACCATACGAACTGTCACCATGGGCACTATGAACGTGAGAAAGGTCACCATGGGCACTGTCACCATGAGCATTGTCATCATAGGCAATGTCACCGTGAGAAATATCACCAGGCGCACTGTCCACAAGGGCACTATCACATTGAGCTGTATCACCATGTGTACTGTCATCTTGGGCAGAGTCACCATGGGCACACTCACCAAGTACACTATCACTATGCTCACTAGTACTCTGAACACTGTCACCATGGACACCGTAACCATGGACACTATCACGGGGAGCATTATCAGCATCGGCACAACAGGCGTGATAACTGTCACCATGGGTCATATCACCGTGAGCACGGTTGCCATGGGCACTGTCACGATGTGCAATGCCCCATTGGTACTCTCACCATGGGAACTGCCACCATGAGCACTGTCACCATGAGCACTGACACCACGAGCACTGCCACCGAGGGCACTGCAAACATGAGCACTGTCACCATGAGAACTGTTACTATGAGAAATGTAACCATGGGCAATTTCTCGATGAGTATTCTCACCATGGGTATTTTCACCTTGGGCACTCTCCAAGTACACAGTATTACCATGAGCACTTTTACTGTGAGCACTGTCACCATGGACACTGTCACAATGCGGAGTGTCAACATGAGCCATGTCACCATAGGAAATGTCACCGTGAGAAGTGTCACCATAGGCAATGTCACCATGGGCAATGTCAGCATGGGAAATGCCATTTTGAGCACTGTCACCATGCGTACTGCAACCATGAGTACTGTCACCATGAGTACTGTCACCATTGGCAGTATGACCATGTGCACTGTCACCATGGGCACTATCACCATGACAACTCTCAGCATGAGCACTGTCACTGTGGGCACTGGCATCGTGAGCAATTCCACCATGGGCAATATCACCATGGGCACTAGCACTGTGAGCACTCTCAACATGAGCACGTCACCATGAGCCCTGTCACCATGGGCAATGTCACCATGAGAAGTGTCACCATAGGCAATGTCATCGTGGGCACTGTTCACCATGGTCACTGCCACCACTGTCACTGTCATTTTGAGCACTGCCACCAAGGGTACTGCAACTATGAGCACTGTCACCGTTGCGAGTATCACCATGTGCACTGTCATCATGGGCACGATCACAATGAGAACCGTCAGCGTGGGCACTGTCACTGTTGGCAAGGTCACCGTGGGCACATCCACCATGGGCAATGTCACCATGGGCACTATCACTGTGAGCACTCTCAACATGAGCACGTCACCATGAGCCCTGTCACCATGGGCAATGTCACCATGAGAAGTGTCACCATAGGCAATGTCATCGTGGGCACTGTCACCATGGTCACTGCCACCACTGTCACTGTCATTTTGAGCACTGTCACCAAGGGTACTGCAACCATGAGCACTGTCACCATGAGCACTCTCACCATTGCGAGTATCACCATGTGCATTGTCACCATGGGCACTATCACAATGAGAACTGTCAGCGTGGACACTGTCACTGTTGGCAAGGGCACCGTGGGTACCTCCACCATGGGCAATGTCACCATGGGCACTATCACTGTGAGCACTCTCAACATGAGCACGTCACCATGGGAACTGTCAACATGGGTACTATCTCGAAGGGCAATGTCACCATGAGCATTGTCAGGATGGGCAATTTCACCATGAGCACTGTCACCAAAGGCTCTATCACCATGAGCAATGTCACTGTGGGCCGTGTCACCAGGGGCACTATCACCATGGTTAATGTTATCATTGGCACTTTCCCCATGAGCACTGTCACCCTGGGCACTGTCATCATGGGCACAGTCACCGTGAGCACTATCTCCATGAGCACAGCCACTGTGAACACCATCACCATAATCACTGGCCTCATCGGTACTGTCACCATGAGCACTGCCACAATGAGCACTGTCAGCATGGGCACTTCCCCCATGAGCACTGTCACTATGAGAACGGCTACCATGGGTATTTTCGCCATGAGTACTGTCACCCTGTGTATTGTCACCATTTGCACTGTCACCATGAGGACTATTACCGTGAGCGCTATCACCGTGAGATCTCTCACCATGGTCACTGTCACCATGGCCCCTTGCACAATGGGGGCTGTCAACATGAGTGCTGTCACCATTGGCACTATCACCGTGAGCATTCTCAATGTGGACAGATTCACCATGGGCACTGTCACCATGAGCACTGTCACCAGAGGCATTGTCACCGTGGTCAGTTTCACCATTAGCACTGTCAACATGGGCACTCATACAGTGGGCACTGTCACTGTGAGCACTGTCACCAAGGGTACTGCCACCATGAGCAGTGTCTTTGTGAGTACTCTCAGCATGGGCTTTTACTGTGAGCACTGTCACCATGAGCACTCTCACCATTTTTCAATGCCACCATGTGCACTACCACCATGTGCACTATCACCATGGGCACTATCACCGAGAACACTGTCACCATAAGTACTGTCTTCATGGGCACTGTCACCAAGGGCACGGCCAATATGTGAACTGTAACCATTGTCAGTATCACTGTGAGAAGTGTCACCATGGGAATTAACAACATAGGCACTGTCATCATGAGCACATTCAGAATGGGAACTGTCACCATGGGCACTATCACTGTGAGGACTCTCACCATGGGAATGAGCGCCATGGGCACTACCACCTTGAGAATTATCACCATGAGTACTGTCACCATGGGTATTGTCACTATGGGCACTATCAGCATTAGAACTGTTACCGTGGTCACTGTCACGATGGAATTTGTCACTGTGAGCACTGTCACGATAGGCAAAGTCACGGTGTGTACTGTCCCCTTGGGCCCTGTCACAGTGAGCACTATCACTTTGACGGTGGTGTCCATGGGCACTGCCACCATGGACACTACCAACTTGAGAATTATCAAAATTTGTACTCTCAGCGTGGTCATGGTCAACAAGTGCACTATCACTAGGATCACTATGACCGCGAGCACTGTCACCATGGGCAACTTAACCATGGGCACTATCACCATGAGCACTATCACCACCGGCACAATCTCTGTGATCACTATCACCTTGGACACTATCATGGTGAGCACAGTTAACATGAGCATTGTAACTGTGAGCACTGTCACAATGGGTAATGCAACCATGAGCCCTGTCACCGTGAGCACTGTCAGCATGGGTTGTCACCTTGTGCACTGTCAGCATGAGCACTGTCACCATGGGCACTATAACAATTTTTCAGTGCCACCATGTGCATTACAACCATATGCACTGTCACTTTGCACACTCTCACCATGAGCACTGTCACCATGAGTACTGTCATCGTGGGCAATGGCACAGCCACCATGTGCAATCTTACCATGGTCACTATCACTGTGAGCACTGTCACCAATGGAACTACCAACATGGGCACTGTCATCATGAGCACATTCACCATACGAACTCTCACCATGGGCTCTATGAATGTGAGAACGGTCACCATGGGCACTGTCACCATGAGCATTGTCATCATCGGCAATGTCACCATGAGAACTATTAACATGCGCAATGTCTACATGGGCACTATCACATTGAGCTGTATCATCATGTGTACTGTCATCTTGGGCACAGTCACCATGGGCACACTCACCAAGTACACTATCACTATGCTCACTATTGCTCTGAACACTGTCACCATGGGCACCGTAACCATGGGCACTATCACCGGGAGCATTATCAGCATCGGCACAACAGGCGTGATAACTGTCACCATGGGTCATATCACGGTGAGCATGGTTGCCATGGGCACTGTCACGATGTGCAATGCCCCATTGGTACTCTCACCATGGGAACTGCCACCATGAGCAGTGTCACCATGAGCACTGACACCAAGAGACCTGCCACCAAGGGCTCTACAACCATGAGCACTGTCACCATGAGAACTGTTACTATGAGAAATGTAACCATGGGCAATTTTTCGATGAGTACTCTCACCATGGGTATTTTCACCATGGGCACTCTCAACGTAAACAGTATTACCATGAGCACTTTCTCTGTGAGCACTGTCACGATGGGCACTGTCACAATGCGGAGTGTCACCATGAGCCATGTCACCATGGGAAATGTCACCGTGAGAAGTGTCACCATAGGCAATGTCACCATGGGCAATGTCACCATGGGAAATGCCATTTTGAGGACTGTCACCATGGGTACTGCCACCATGAGTACTGACACAATGAGTATTCTCACCATTGGCAGTAGCACCATGGGCAATGTCACCATGGGCACTATCACCATGACAACTCTCAGCATGAACACTGTCACTGTGGGCACTGGCATCGTGAGCAATTCCACCATGGGCAATGTCACCATGGGCACTATCACTGTGAGCACTCTCAACATGAGCACGTCACCATGGGCACTGTCAACATGGGTACTATCTCGAAGGGCAATGTCACCATGAGCATTGTCAGGATGGGCAATTTCACCATGAGCACTGTCACCAAAGGCACTATCACCATGAGCAATGTCAATGTGGGCCGTGTCACCAGGGGCACTATCACCATGGTTAATATTATCATTGGCACTTTCCCCGTGAGCACTGTCACCCTGGGCACTGTCATCATGGGCACGGTCACGGTGAGCACTATCTCCATGAGCACAGCCACTGTGAACACCATCACCATAATCACTGGCCTCATCGGTACTGTCACCATGAGCACTGCCACAATGAGCACTGTCAGCATGGGCACTTCCCCCATGAGCACTGTCCCTATGAGAAGTGCTACCATGGGTATTTTCGCCATGAGTACTGTCACCCTGTGTATTGTCACCATTTGCACTGTCACCATGAGGACTATTACCGTGAGCGCTATCACCGTGAGATCTCTCACCATGGTCACTGTCACCATGGCACCTTGCACAATGGGGGCTGTCAACATGAGTGCTGTCACCATTGGCACTATCACCGTGAGCATTCTCACTGTGGTCAGTGTCACCATGGGCACTGTCACCATGAGCACTGTCACCATAGGCAATGTCACCGTGGTCAGTGTCACCATGAGCACTGTCAACATGGGCACTCCTACAGTGGGCACTGTCACTGTGAGAAGTGTCACCATGGGTACTGCCACCATGAGCAGTGTCTCTGTGAGTACTGTCAGCATGGGTTTTTACCGTGAGCACTGTCACCATGAGCACTGTCACCATTTTTCATTGCCACCATGTGCACTACCACCATGTGCACTCTCACCATGGGCACTATCACCGAGAACACTGTCACCATAAGTACTGTCTTCATGGGCACTGTCACCAAGGGCACGGCCAACATGTGACCTGTAACCATTGTCAGTATCACTGTGAGAAGTGTCACCATGGGAATTACCAACATAGGTACTGTCATCATGAGCACATTCAGAATGGGAACTGTCACCATGGGCACTATCACCGTGAGGACTCTCACCATGGGAATGATCGCCATGGGCACTAACACCTTGAGAATTATTGCCATGAGTACTGTCACCATGGGTATTGTCACTATGGGCACTATCAGCATTAGAACTGTTACCGTGGTCACTGTCACGATGGAATTTGTCACTGTGAGCACTGTCACTATAGGCAAAGTCACGGTTTGCACTGTCCCCTTGGGCCCTATCACAGTGAGCACTATCACTTTGACGGTGGTGTCCATGGGCACTGCCACCATGGACACTACCAACTTGAGAATTATCACTATTTGTACTCTCAGCGTGGTCATGGTCAACAAGTGCACTATCACTATGCTCACTATGACCGCGAGCACTGTCACCATGGGCAACTTAACCATGGGCACTATCACCATGAGCACTATCACCATCGGCACTATCACAGTGATCACTATCACCGTGGACACTATCATGGTGAGCACAGTTAACATGAGCATTGTAACTGTGAGCACTGTCACAATGGGTAATGCAACCATGAGCCCAGTCACCGTGAGCACTGTCAGCATGGGTTGTCACCTTGTGCACTGTCAGCATGAGCACTGTCACCATGGGCACTATAACTATTTTTCAGTGCCACCATGTGCATTACAACCATATGCACTGTCACCTTGTACACTCTCACCATGAGCACTGTCACCATGAGTACTGTCATCATGGGCAATGGCACAGCCACCATCTGCAATCTTACCATGGTCACTATCACTGTGAGCACTGTCACCAGTGGAACTACCAACATGGGCACTATCATCATGAGCACTTTCATCATACGAACTGTCACCATGGGCACTATGAACATGAGAACGCTCACCATGGGCACTGTCACCATGAGCATTGTCATCATAGGCAATGTCACCGTGAGAACTATCACCATGCACACTGTCCACAAGGGCACTATCACATTGAGCTGTAACACCATGTGTACTGTCATCTTGGGCACAGTCACCATGGGCACACTCACCAAGTACACTATCACTATGCTCACTATTACTCTGTACACTGTCACCATGGGCACCGTAACCATGGGCACTATCACCGGGAGCATTATCAGCATCGGCACAACAGGCGTGATAAATGTCGCCATGGGTCATATCACCGTGAGCACGGTTGCCATGGGCACTGTCACGATGTGCAATGCCCCATTGGTACTCTCACCATGGGAACTGCCACCATGAGCACTGTCACCATGAGCACTGACACCACGAGCACTGCCACGGAAGGCACTGCAACCATGAGCACTGTCACCATTAAAACTGTTACTATGAGAAATGTAACCATGGGCAATTTCTCGAAGAGTACTCTCACCATGGGTATTTTCCCCTTGGGCACTCTCAACGTAAACATTATTACCATGAGCACTTTCATTGTGAGCACTGTCACCATGGGCACTGTCACAGTGCGGAGTGTCACCATGAGTCATGTCACCGTGAGAATTATCACCATAGGAAATGTCACTATGGGCAATGTCACCATGAGAAATGTCATTTTGAGCACTCTCACCATGGGTAAGGCCACCATGAGTAATGTCACCATTGGCAGTATCACAATGCGCAGTGTCACCATGGGCACTATCACCATGACAACTCTCAGCGTGAGCACTGTCACTGTGGGCACTGGCATCGTGAGCAATTCGACCATGGGCAATGTCAACATGGGCACTATCACTGTGAGCACTCTCAACATGAGTATGTCACCATGAGCCCTGTAAACATGGGCAATGTCACCGTGAGAAGTGTCACCATGGTCACTGCCACCACTGTCACTATCATTTTGAGCACTGTCACCAAGGGAACTGCAACCATGAGCACTGTCACCATTGCGAGTATCACCATGTGCACTGTAACCATGGGCATTATCACAATGAGGACTGTCAGCGTGGGCACTGTCACTGTTGGCAGGGGCACCGTGGGCACTTCCACCATGGGCATTGTCACCATGGGCACTATCACTGTGAGCACTGTCAATATGAGCATGTCACCATGGGCACTGTCAACATGGGTACTATCTCGAAGGGCAATGTCACCATGAGCATTGTCAGGATGGGCAATTTCACCATGAGCTCTGTCACCAAAGGCACTATCACCATGAGCAATGTCACTGTGGGCCGTGTCACCAAGGGCACTCTCACCATGGTTAATATTATCATTGGCACTTTCCCCGTGAGCACTGTCAACCTGGGCACTGTCATCATGGGCACTGTCACCGTGAGCACTATCTCCATGAGCACAGCCACTGTGAACACCATCACCATAATCACTGGCCTCATCGGTACAGTCACCATGAGCACTGTCACAATGAGCACTGTCAGCATGGGCACTTCCCCCATGAGCACTGTCACTATGAGAAATGCTACCATGGGTATTTTCGCCATGAGTACTGTCACCCTGTGTATTGTCACCATTTGCACTGTCACCATGAGGACTATTACCGTGAGCGCTATCACCATGAGATCTCTCACCATGGTCACTGTCACCATGGCACCTTGCACAATGGGGGCTGTCAACATGAGTGCTGTCACCATTGGCACTATCACCGTGAGCATTCTCACTGTGGTCAGTGTCACCATGGGCACTGTCACCATGAGCACTGTCACCATAGGCAATGTCACCGTGGTCAGTGTCACCATGAGCACTGTCAACATGGGCACTCATACAGTGGGCACTGTCACTGTGAGAACTGTCACCATGGGTACTGCCACTATGAGCAGTGTCTCTATGAGTACTGTCAGCATGGGTTTTTACGGTGAGCACTGTCACCATGAGCCCTGTCACCATTTTTCATTGCCACCATGTGCACTACCACCATGGGCACTCTCAGCATGGGCACTATCACCGAGAACACTGTCACCATAAGTACTGTCTTCATGGGCACTGTCATCAAGGGAACGGCCAACATGTGAACTGTAACCATTGTCAGTATCACTGTTAGAAGTGTCACCATGGGAATTACCAACATAGGCACTGTCATCATGAGCACTTTCAGAATGGGAACTGTCACGATGGGCACTATTATCGTGAGGATTCTCACCATGGGACTTATCGCCATGGGCACTATCAGCTTTAGAACTGTCACCGTGGTCACAGTCACGATGGAATTTGTCACTGTGAGCACTGTCACGATAGGCAAAGTCACGGTTTGCACTGTCCCCTTGGGCCCTGTCACAGTGAGCACTATCACTTTGATGGTGGTGCCCATGGGCACTACCACCATGGAAACTACCAACTTGAGAATTATCACCATTGGTACTCTCAGGGTGGTCATGGTCAACAAGGGCACTATCACTATGCTCACTATGACCGTGAGCACTGTCACCATGGGCACCTTAATCATGGGCACTATCACCGTGAGCACTATCACCATCGGCAATATCAATGTGATCACTGTCACCATAGACAGTATCATGGTGAGCACATTTAACATGAGCATTGTAACTGTGAGCACTGCCACAGTGGGTAATGCAACCATGAGCCAAGTCACCGTGAGCAGTGTCAGCTTGGGTTGTCACCTTGTGCACTGTCAGCATGAGCACTGTCACCATTGGCACTATAACTCTTTTTCAGGGCCACCATGTGCATTAAAACCATGTTCACTGTCACCTTGGACACTATCACCATGAGCACTGTCACCATGAGTACTGTCATCATGGGCAATGGCACAGCCAACATCTGCAATCTTACTATGGTCACTATCACTGTGAGCACGGACACCAATGGAACTACCAACATGGGCACTGTCATCATGAGCACCTTCACCATACGAACTGTCACCATGGGCACTATGAACGTGAGAAAGGTCACCATGGGCACTGTCACCATGAGCATTGTCATCATAGGCAATGTCACCGTGAGAAATATCACCAGGCGCACTGTCCACAAGGGCACTATCACATTGAGCTGTATCACCATGTGTACTGTCATCTTGGGCAGAGTCACCATGGGCACACTCACCAAGTACACTATCACTATGCTCACTAGTACTCTGAACACTGTCACCATGGACACCGTAACCATGGACACTATCACGGGGAGCATTATCAGCATCGGCACAACAGGCGTGATAACTGTCACCATGGGTCATATCACCGTGAGCACGGTTGCCATGGGCACTGTCACGATGTGCAATGCCCCATTGGTACTCTCACCATGGGAACTGCCACCATGAGCACTGTCACCATGAGCACTGACACCACGAGCACTGCCACCGAGGGCACTGCAAACATGAGCACTGTCACCATGAGAACTGTTACTATGAGAAATGTAACCATGGGCAATTTCTCGATGAGTATTCTCACCATGGGTATTTTCACCTTGGGCACTCTCCAAGTACACAGTATTACCATGAGCACTTTTACTGTGAGCACTGTCACCATGGACACTGTCACAATGCGGAGTGTCAACATGAGCCATGTCACCATAGGAAATGTCACCGTGAGAAGTGTCACCATAGGCAATGTCACCATGGGCAATGTCAGCATGGGAAATGCCATTTTGAGCACTGTCACCATGCGTACTGCAACCATGAGTACTGTCACCATGAGTACTGTCACCATTGGCAGTATGACCATGTGCACTGTCACCATGGGCACTATCACCATGACAACTCTCAGCATGAGCACTGTCACTGTGGGCACTGGCATCGTGAGCAATTCCACCATGGGCAATATCACCATGGGCACTAGCACTGTGAGCACTCTCAACATGAGCACGTCACCATGAGCCCTGTCACCATGGGCAATGTCACCATGAGAAGTGTCACCATAGGCAATGTCATCGTGGGCACTGTTCACCATGGTCACTGCCACCACTGTCACTGTCATTTTGAGCACTGCCACCAAGGGTACTGCAACTATGAGCACTGTCACCGTTGCGAGTATCACCATGTGCACTGTCATCATGGGCACGATCACAATGAGAACCGTCAGCGTGGGCACTGTCACTGTTGGCAAGGTCACCGTGGGCACATCCACCATGGGCAATGTCACCATGGGCACTATCACTGTGAGCACTCTCAACATGAGCACGTCACCATGAGCCCTGTCACCATGGGCAATGTCACCATGAGAAGTGTCACCATAGGCAATGTCATCGTGGGCACTGTCACCATGGTCACTGCCACCACTGTCACTGTCATTTTGAGCACTGTCACCAAGGGTACTGCAACCATGAGCACTGTCACCATGAGCACTCTCACCATTGCGAGTATCACCATGTGCATTGTCACCATGGGCACTATCACAATGAGAACTGTCAGCGTGGACACTGTCACTGTTGGCAAGGGCACCGTGGGTACCTCCACCATGGGCAATGTCACCATGGGCACTATCACTGTGAGCACTCTCAACATGAGCACGTCACCATGGGAACTGTCAACATGGGTACTATCTCGAAGGGCAATGTCACCATGAGCATTGTCAGGATGGGCAATTTCACCATGAGCACTGTCACCAAAGGCTCTATCACCATGAGCAATGTCACTGTGGGCCGTGTCACCAGGGGCACTATCACCATGGTTAATGTTATCATTGGCACTTTCCCCATGAGCACTGTCACCCTGGGCACTGTCATCATGGGCACAGTCACCGTGAGCACTATCTCCATGAGCACAGCCACTGTGAACACCATCACCATAATCACTGGCCTCATCGGTACTGTCACCATGAGCACTGCCACAATGAGCACTGTCAGCATGGGCACTTCCCCCATGAGCACTGTCACTATGAGAACGGCTACCATGGGTATTTTCGCCATGAGTACTGTCACCCTGTGTATTGTCACCATTTGCACTGTCACCATGAGGACTATTACCGTGAGCGCTATCACCGTGAGATCTCTCACCATGGTCACTGTCACCATGGCCCCTTGCACAATGGGGGCTGTCAACATGAGTGCTGTCACCATTGGCACTATCACCGTGAGCATTCTCAATGTGGACAGATTCACCATGGGCACTGTCACCATGAGCACTGTCACCAGAGGCATTGTCACCGTGGTCAGTTTCACCATTAGCACTGTCAACATGGGCACTCATACAGTGGGCACTGTCACTGTGAGCACTGTCACCAAGGGTACTGCCACCATGAGCAGTG
This sequence comes from Mesoplodon mirus, assembly GCF_964341445.2. Taxonomy (NCBI): domain Eukaryota; kingdom Metazoa; phylum Chordata; class Mammalia; order Artiodactyla; family Ziphiidae; genus Mesoplodon; species Mesoplodon mirus. The sequence continues at coordinate 222,637 of NW_028295212.1, forward strand.
TCTTTGTGAGTACTCTCAGCATGGGCTTTTACTGTGAGCACTGTCACCATGAGCACTCTCACCATTTTTCAATGCCACCATGTGCACTACCACCATGTGCACTATCACCATGGGCACTATCACCGAGAACACTGTCACCATAAGTACTGTCTTCATGGGCACTGTCACCAAGGGCACGGCCAATATGTGAACTGTAACCATTGTCAGTATCACTGTGAGAAGTGTCACCATGGGAATTAACAACATAGGCACTGTCATCATGAGCACATTCAGAATGGGAACTGTCACCATGGGCACTATCACTGTGAGGACTCTCACCATGGGAATGAGCGCCATGGGCACTACCACCTTGAGAATTATCACCATGAGTACTGTCACCATGGGTATTGTCACTATGGGCACTATCAGCATTAGAACTGTTACCGTGGTCACTGTCACGATGGAATTTGTCACTGTGAGCACTGTCACGATAGGCAAAGTCACGGTGTGTACTGTCCCCTTGGGCCCTGTCACAGTGAGCACTATCACTTTGACGGTGGTGTCCATGGGCACTGCCACCATGGACACTACCAACTTGAGAATTATCAAAATTTGTACTCTCAGCGTGGTCATGGTCAACAAGTGCACTATCACTAGGATCACTATGACCGCGAGCACTGTCACCATGGGCAACTTAACCATGGGCACTATCACCATGAGCACTATCACCACCGGCACAATCTCTGTGATCACTATCACCTTGGACACTATCATGGTGAGCACAGTTAACATGAGCATTGTAACTGTGAGCACTGTCACAATGGGTAATGCAACCATGAGCCCTGTCACCGTGAGCACTGTCAGCATGGGTTGTCACCTTGTGCACTGTCAGCATGAGCACTGTCACCATGGGCACTATAACAATTTTTCAGTGCCACCATGTGCATTACAACCATATGCACTGTCACTTTGCACACTCTCACCATGAGCACTGTCACCATGAGTACTGTCATCGTGGGCAATGGCACAGCCACCATGTGCAATCTTACCATGGTCACTATCACTGTGAGCACTGTCACCAATGGAACTACCAACATGGGCACTGTCATCATGAGCACATTCACCATACGAACTCTCACCATGGGCTCTATGAACGTGAGAACGGTCACCATGGGCACTGTCACCATGAGCATTGTCATCATCGGCAATGTCACCATGAGAACTATTAACATGCGCAATGTCTACATGGGCACTATCACATTGAGCTGTATCACCATGTGTACTGTCATCTTGGGCACAGTCACCATGGGCACACTCACCAAGTACACTATCACTATGCTCACTATTGCTCTGAACACTGTCACCATGGGCACCGTAACCATGGGCACTATCACCGGGAGCATTATCAGCATCGGCACAACAGGCGTGATAACTGTCACCATGGGTCATATCACGGTGAGCATGGTTGCCATGGGCACTGTCACGATGTGCAATGCCCCATTGGTACTCTCACCATGGGAACTGCCACCATGAGCAGTGTCACCATGAGCACTGACACCAAGAGACCTGCCACCAAGGGCTCTACAACCATGAGCACTGTCACCATGAGAACTGTTACTATGAGAAATGTAACCATGGGCAATTTTTCGATGAGTACTCTCACCATGGGTATTTTCACCATGGGCACTCTCAACGTAAACAGTATTACCATGAGCACTTTCTCTGTGAGCACTGTCACGATGGGCACTGTCACAATGCGGAGTGTCACCATGAGCCATGTCACCATGGGAAATGTCACCGTGAGAAGTGTCACCATAGGCAATGTCACCATGGGCAATGTCACCATGGGAAATGCCATTTTGAGGACTGTCACCATGGGTACTGCCACCATGAGTACTGACACAATGAGTATTCTCACCATTGGCAGTAGCACCATGGGCAATGTCACCATGGGCACTATCACCATGACAACTCTCAGCATGAACACTGTCACTGTGGGCACTGGCATCGTGAGCAATTCCACCATGGGCAATGTCACCATGGGCACTATCACTGTGAGCACTCTCAACATGAGCACGTCACCATGAGCCCTGTCACCATGGGCAATGTCACCGTGAGAAGTGTCACCATAGGCAATGTCATCGTGGGCACTGTCACCATGATCACTGCCACCACTGTCACTGTCATTTTGAGCACTGTCACCAAGGGTACTGCAACCATGAGCACTGTCACCATGAGCACTGTCACCATTGCGAGTATCACCATGTGCACTGTCACCATGGGCACTATCACAATGAGAACTGTCAGTGTGGGCACTGTCACTGTTGGCAAGGGCACCGAGGGCACTTCCACCATGGGCAATGTCAACATGGGCACTATCACTGTGAGCACTGTCAACATGAGCACGTCACCATGGGCACTGTCAACATGGGTACTATCTCGATGGGCAATGTCACCATGAGCATTGTCAGGATGGGCAATTTCACCATGAGCACTGTCACCAAAGGCACTATCACCATGAGCAATGTCACTGTGGGCCGTGTCACCAGGGGCACTATCACCATGGTTAATGTTATCATTGGCACCTTCCCCGTGAGCTATGTCAACCTGGGCACTGTCATCATGGGCACGGTCACCGTGAGCACTATCTCCATGAGCACAGCCACTGTGAACACCATCACCATAATCACTGGCCTCATCGGTACTGTCACCAGGAGCACTGCCACAATGAGCACTGTCAGCATGGGCACTTCCCCCATGAGCACTGTCACTATGAGAACTGCTACCATGGGTATTTTCGCCATGAGTACTGTCACCCTGTGTATTGTCACCATTTGCACTGTCACCATGAGGACTATTACCATGAGCGCTATCACCGTGAGATCTCTCACCATGGTCACTGCCACCATGGCACCTTGCACATTGGGGGCTGTCAACATGAGTGCTGTCACCATTGGCACTATCACCGTGAGCATGCTCACTGTGGTCAGTGTCACCATGGGCACTGTCACCATGAGCACTGTCACCGTGGTCAGTGTCACCATGAGCACTGTCAACATGGGCACTCATACAGTGGGCACTGTCACTATGAGCACTATCACCATGGGTACTGCAACCATGAGCAGTGTCTCTGTGAGTACTGTCAGCATGGGTTTTTACCGTGAGCACTGTCACCATGAGCCCTGTCACCATTTTTCATTGCCACCATGTGCACTACCACCATGTGCACTCTCACCATGGGCACTATAACCGAGTACACTGTCACTATAAGTACTGTCTTCATGGGCACTGTCACCAAGGGCAAGGCCAACATGTGAACTGTAACCATTGTCAGTATCACTGTGAGAAGTGTCACCATGGGAATTAACAACATAGGCACTGTCATCATGAGCACTTTCAGAATGGGAACTGTCACCATGGTCACTATCACCATGAGGACTCTCACCATGGGAATGAGCGCCAGGGGCACTACCACCTTGAGAATTTTCCCCATGACTACTGTCACCATGGGTATTGTCACTATGGGCACTATCAGCATTAGAACTGTTACCGTGGTCACTGTCACGATGGAATTTGTCACTGTGAGCACTGTCACGATAGGCAAAGTCATGGTGTGCACTGTCACCTTGGGCCCTGTCACAGTGAGCACTATCACTTTGACGGTGGTTTCCATGGGCACTGCCACCATGGACACTACCAACTTGAGAAGTATCAAAATTTGTACTCTCAGCGTGGTCATGGTCAACAAGTGCACTATTACTAGGATCACTATGACGGCGAGCACTGTCACCATGGGCAACTTAACCATGGGCACTATCACCGTGAGCAGTATCACCATCGGCACAATCACTGTGATCACTATCACCATGGACACGATCATGGTGAGCACAGTTAACATGAGCATTGTAACTGTGAGCACTGTCACAATGGGTAATGCAACCATGAGCCCAGTCACCGTGAGCACTATCAGCATGGGTTGTCACCTTGTGCACTGTCAGCATGAGCACTGTCACCATGGGCAGTATAACAATTTTTCAGTGCCACCATGTGCATTACAACCATGTGCACTGTCACCTTGCACACTCTCACCATGAGCACTGTCACCATGAGTACTGTCATCATGGGCAATGGCACAGCCACAATCTGCAATCTTACCATGGTCACTATCACTGTGAGCACTGTCACCAATGGAACTACCAACATGGGCACTGTCATCATGAGCACTTTCACCATACGAACTGTCACCATGGGCACTAAGAACGTGAGAACGGTCACCATGGGCACTGTCACCATGAGCATTGTCATCATCGGCAATGTCACCGTGAGAACTATCACCATGCGCAATGTCTACATGGGCACTATCACATTGAGCTGTATCACCATGTGTACTGTCATCTTCGGCACAGTCACCATGGGCACACTCACCAAGTACACTATCACTATGCTCACTATTACTCTGAACACTGTCAACATGGGCACCGTAACCATGGGCACTATCACCGGGAGCATTATCAGCATCGGCACAACAGGCGTGATAACTGTCACCATGGGTCATATCACCGTGAGCATGGTTGCCATGGGCACTGTCACGATGTGCAATGCCCCATTGGTACTCTCACCATGGGAACTGCCACCATGAGCACTGTCACCATGAGCACTGACACCACGAGCACTGCCACCGAGGGCACTGCAACCATGAGCACTGTCACCATGAGAACTGTTATTATGAGAAATGTAACCATGGGCAATTTCTCAATGAGTACTCTCACCATGGTTATTTTCACCTTGGGCAATCTCAACGTAAACAGTATTACCATGAGCACTTTCACTGTGAGCACTGTCACCATGGGCACTGTCACAATGCGGAGTGTCACCATGAGCCATGTCACCATGGGAAATGTCACCGTGAGAAGTGTCACCATAGGCAATGTCACCAAGGGCAATATCACCATGGGACATGCCATTTTGAGCACTGTCACCATGGGTACTGCCACCATGAGTACTGTCACCATTGCCAGTATCACCATGGGCACTGTCACCATGGGCACTATCACCATGACAACTCTCAACGTGAGCACTGTCACTGTGGGCACTGGCATCGTGAGCAATTCCACCATGGTTAATGTCACCATGGGCACTATCACTGTGAGCAGTCTCAACATGAGCATGTCACCATGAGCCCTGTCACCATGGGCAATGTCACCATGAGAAGTGTCACCATAGGCAATGTCATCGTGGGCACTGTCACCATGGTCACTGCCACCACTGTCACTGTCATTTTGAGCACTGTCACCAAGGGTACTGCAACCATGAGCACTGTCACCATTGCGAGTATCACCATGTGCACTGTCACCATGGGCACTATCACAATGAGAACTGTCAGCG